>NC_053391.1:686267643-686567984 GCF_905171765.1 Bufo bufo
ATTTGGTCATATGGGCTTTTTTTAGGCTTGGGAGTGGTGGGGCCTGGAATATCAGCCCCTGTAAATTTACTAACATTTACAGGGGTAAAAGAGGAATGCAAACTACTCCAGTCAGGGGCTGGCGTAGCTGTCACTCCAGGCACACAGACTGCCCGAGTCTTCTATTAGGTGCACCCTCCAGCATCGCAGGAGCTATCAAAGACCAACGTAAAAAGACGCTCTTTGTATTTTTTGGACACTATGGCGGTCATTTTCAGTCATGCAGGGTACACATGCTAGGTGGTTGCACACCTCTAAAACCGGCCCGGAAGATTTGCATAATGACAGTGTGCAACTGGTAGCATAGCCTGAGCTCCTGACCACTTATCCGCAGTCTCTTCATCCGTTGTTCAATATATTTTTCTTCTTCCTGGTTGCAGTCTCTTCCTCCTGGTTGCAGTCTCTTCCTCCTCGGCGCAGTCTCAATCTCTTGGAAGCTCAGCTGTTTCTTCTGCCGTCATTTTCCAGCACCAGAAGCCGCTGTCTGACAGTCACCATTACCAGTCATATTGGGGGTCATTTATGAACGGCGCTGCGCCTGGTCTTGGCGTAAAATAGGTTGCAAGGGCCTTTTTTGTAACCTTTTAAACACCGGTGCAAAAATATTTTATCACACAGACATTTCTGCACGTTAAGAGTAGTGGGGGCATGGAAGGGGACCGGTTTATCGGCCCGGACAGCCGTATGCTGTCCGCAAAAATGTGGATCCGTTTTTTGTGGACAGTTCAGCTTGTCCGCAAAAAAACGTATTTCATTCCGCATTTTTGCGGACCTATAGACTTCAATGGGGCCACGTCCTGTTTTTTACTGACAAGTATAGGACATGTTTTGTTTTGCGGAGCCATAGAATGGAAGAAAAGAGCCCAATATAAGTGAATTGGTCCACATCTAACCCGCAAAAAAACGGACCACATTTTTGCGGACAGCATACGGCCTGGACACAGGTGTAAATGTTGGCGAAGAACAACTCCAGTCTAACTCCTCGCGCACGGACTGCCAGGACCAGGCGCACACCTCGCCATAAATTAGACGCATCCTCCGGGAAACAAAGACCGGCGTAAAAAGTCGGTCTTTATAAATGACCCCCATTGCCTCTCACGTAGCTCCTTTGCACCAACGATAAGCTTCAACCCAAATTTTTTCTAAAATATATTCAAATTTTTCCTAAAGCCAAAAGAATCTCAAATGGATCTGACCATTTACATAACCCCTTATGTTTTCTCTTCCTTCAGGTCATGTGATACAAAATTGGAATAAAAAAAGTTGCAAGACCCGTTTTGCAACTTTTTTTATGCCCATGCAACAATATTTTGTCACATGCTGCGTTTTTATACCATCCTCACTACTCCAAATGGTGTGGGCCGCACTATCAGCCCCAACATATTCACTTTCATTGTGCAGGTGGGGGATCAAAGACCGGTGTAAAATTCTGGTCCTTGTAAATGACCCCCATTGTGTCTGCCAGACCTGATAGTCCACAGCTGCTCTTACAGTAAAGAATCCCTCCCTGTGAAATGTAACGCTGTGCCTCCGGGGCTGTGCTGACGGCGAGACTGCAGAATTGTTTGCACCATTGATAATTGGTCTGTGCCCGCACCTTCTCTGTGACAGTGCGGTCTCTACACGGCCGCAGCGTGGTAGGAATGACACCTAAATAATACTGGATATTTACTACATGTCCCTGCACAGGGGTTAGGAGGATAATGGGAATATAGTGCAGATAAAGCTCCACCTGAAGTGTATCTGATCTACTATATGTGATACTGTCTGCTGAGCTGTGTATCTAATCCTATCATGTGTGATACTGTCTGCTGAGCTGTGTATCTAATCCTCTCCTGTGTGATACTGTCTGCTGAGCTGTGTATCTAATCCTATCATGTGTGATACTGCCTGCTGAGCTGTGTATCTAATCCTATCCTGTGTGATACTGTCTGCTGAGCTGTGTATCTAATCCTATCCTGTGTGATACTGTCTGCTGAGCTGTGTATCTAATCCTATCCTGTGTGATACTGCCTGCTAAGCTGTGTATCTAATCCTATCATGTGTGATACTGTCTGCTGAGCTGTGTATCTAATCCTATCCTGTGTGATACTGTCTGCTGAGCTTCGTATCTAATCCTACCCTGTGTGATACTGTCTGCTGAGCTGTGTATCTAATCCTATCCTGTGTGATACTGCCTGCTAAGCTGTGTATCTAATCCTATCCTGTGTGATACTGTCTGCTGAGCTGTGTATCTAATCCTATCCTGTGTGATACTGTCTGCTGAGCTGTGTATCTAATCCTATCATGTGTGATACTGTCTGATGAGCTGTGTATCTAATACTATCCTGTGTGATACAGTCTGCTGAGCTGTGTATCTAATCCTATCCTGTGTGATACTGCCTGCTGAGCTGTGTATCTAATCCTATCATGTGTGATACTGCCTGCTAAGCTGTGTATCTAATCCTATCCTGTGTGATACTGTCTGCTGAGCAGTGTATCTAATCCTATCCTGTGTGATACTGTCTGCTGAGCTGCTGTATCTAATCCTACCATGTGTGATACTGTCTGCTGAGCTGTGTATCTAATCCTATCCTGTGTGATACTGTCTGCTGAGCTGTGTATCTAATCCTATCCTGTGTGATACTGTCTGAGCTGTGTATCTAATCCTATCCTGTGTGATACTGTCTGCTGAGCTGTGTATCTAATCCTCTCCTGTGTGATACTGTCTGCTGAGCTGTGTATCTAATCCTATCCTGTGTGATACAGTCTGCTGAGCTGTGTACCTAATCCTATCCTGTGTGATACTGTCTGCTGAGCTGTGTATCTAATCCTGTCCTGTGTGATACTGTCTGCTGAGCTGTGTATCTAATCCTCTCCTGTGTGATACTGTCTGCTGAGCTGTGTATCTAATCCTATCCTGTGTGATACTGTCTACTGAGCTGTGTATCTAATCCTATCCTGTGTGATACTGTCTGCTGAGCTGTGTATCTAATCCTATCCTGTGTGATACTGTCTGCTGAGCTGTGTATCTAATCCTATCCTGTGTGATACTGTCTACTGAGCTGTGTATCTAATCCTATCCTGTGTGATACTGTCTGCTGAGCTGTGTATCTAATCCTATCCTGTGTGATACAGTCTGCTGAGTCGGTGGACAGTAGATCGGTTTGGATGATGTTACAGTAATTATCCAGATTATTGTAATCATCATTTAGAGGGAAAGCTTCTCTATCCAGAGAGATTATGTCAAGTATCAGCAGCTAATGGGTCAATTACCTTCTTCAGTTAAAACCTGCAGATCCTTGCATTAAAAGAACCTTGATTTTTGCTAATGTCCTGTCCACCTTCATTGAGAGCTGCTGTTCCCCTACAGGCCCCCAGGAGCAGGGGCCAATCTACAACTCCTATGACTGCACCCTCAATAGCTACACCAGCTCTGATATATCTGGCACTCATTCTATACTGACTACTGTATTGGTATTTTGCTCTTTTGTATCACACTGTTGATGGCGCTATATAAAATGTAATAATCTATTGTTCCAATAACAGACATAACATGAACATTAGAAATGTAGAGAAGTATCCCCCCCACACACACACTAGATACAGATAAGAAGCCAGTGGATGGCGTTGTATTCGTGCCCATGGCGGTACCTAAAACACATTCACAAATAATATAAAAATACCCGTCCATGGATCACAAGGACAAATCTTCTGGCCCTTCAGATGAGGATTCCCTTGAGCTTTTCCAGTTCTTGACGATCTTCAAAGCTTTCACTAACAGAATATGTTCCAGGAGTGGAGATTACTGAAAAATTGTCCTTTCCTGTCCTAATTCTGTTCTCAGATGACCACGTCATGTGCGGGTTATACCTGGTGTGTAGAACATAGGACGTTCACAATCCTCTTAATGGTTTGTGATCTGGTAATTGCCCAGAGAAGCATCATAAAAGTTCAAGAAAGCTAAAGAGGACTAAGATAAAAAAGAGACCATAACAGAGGATCCCGAGGCTCCTGAGAGCCACGACTAGCACACCCTGCAGCTCTTATGACCATACACATTAGAAGAACATCAGCCAACACTGCTGATTTCATCAAGACGGGCCAGCCCTCTGAAGTGTATGGAGATGTCATTCCCCTGATGTCAAATAATTTGGGAAAGAGGGTTCTGGCATGTTGGATGTTCTCAAGTGAGATAAGCTGCTACCAGAGGAGGACTTATACAGTGCATCACATCTCCCTGCTTCGGGTTTACATGCATAATGTACATGTTACGGGGGGTTGGGGCTTGCCCCCCAACCACATTGACGCCAGGTTAGCCTATTGTAGTCTATGGGCCAGTCTGGTAAATGTCATGGCCAAAGGAAGCCAAAGAAGTGCAACTCTCGGAATTGGTTTTTTGTATTACCAGTTTATTGGGGTCCCAACAGCTGGACCACCTCCGATCATACATTTACGGCACGTCGTACTGATGCCAATTTAACGTCCATGGTGACAAGACCCTGATCAGCCACCCACAAACGTTTAGGACTATATGGCGAGATTGACAGGTTCCCCATAAACATTTGTTTAAGGGGGCAGCAAACTGGTCAGTTGCCCAGGGCCTCAGTTTCCTTAAGGTGACAACTGAAGAAAATGGCAGTATTATATGGTCACTATGTGGTAGTATTATTTGGATACTGTATGGAAGTAATTTTTTATCACTGTATGGTGTCATTATATTTACCATTGAAGGGTGAGTGTATTGCAATGGTATGACAGTATTTGTACACTCAACGGCAGTGAATAGGCATTGAATGGAGGTATTATCGTATGGCAGTATTATTTGAACACTGAATAGCTGTATTGCATGGCCATGTTTGGCAGTATTATTTCTGCACTCATTAGCTGATTTTGTGATGGCAGTTTTCCTAGGGGGATCCTAAGGACTACACTGAAAAATATGGCCGCATTATATGGTCACTGTTTGATAGAATGCTGTATGGAAGCATTCACTTTATAGCAGTATTATTTCTTAACTTAATGGGTGAATGTGTGGGCGTTGTATGGCAGTATTTGGACCCAGAATGTCAGTATGGAAGTTGTTATGAACAATGAATTGCCGTATTGAGTGGGCACATATGGCGGTAATATTTCTGCCCTTGATGGCTGTTTGTGTGGGTGCCAAATGGCAGTATTATGTGGACACTCTATTAAAGTATTGAAGGGTGCTTTCCTCAGGTTTCTCCTGAATATAACATGAGGATAATAAGATGCATCCACTGTGACAGTGCAAACAGCGGCAGGTGTCAGCTGGGCCGGGGCCATGTAAACAGACCTTGCATAATGCTAAGCTGTGGATGATACTGCGGATAAAGCTCTCCTGATCTGCAGCCGCCTATTAATAACCCCTTATTACGGTATAATGCGTGGCCCCAGGATGGGCCTGTTATCTGTGCTCTACCTGACCAGGGTCTTCAATTATGGATGAACGGTCCCTAACCAAATCCCAAATCCCTATGTCCATCCCAGTGCTTAAAGGGGTTTTCCAGGACCCAGCAGACCCATACTATCTTGCCTGCAGAAGAACGTTTCCAGTACACTTACCATCTCTAAGCGGCGTGGATCGGCCGCTCTGGTGAGGTGCTGTGGATGGGACCAGAACTATTGCTCTCCCTGGTGCATGCGCAGATGAGGTGGATTCAGGATTTGCACATGCAGCAGGGAGACGAATAATTTTGGCCCCATTCAAAGCACCTCTCCCATTCTTGGTTGTGGACGAGTCCTGCCCATCCATAGACCAGGCCGGAAACCGGGTATTCTTCAGTCTGAAGGACGTGATTTCCAAAGATGGCCTTCATGTGACGGGTTCCAGAGTGGCCGATCAACAGAAATTCGAGATGGTAAATGTACTGGAAACTTTGTTCTGCAGGCAGGATACAGATAATTCGGGGAGTCACTGGGCTTCAGAAGACCCCTTTAAGAGCCACTACTGACATGTCCATTAAGGTCAACATTTCTCAGGACTAAACTCCAGAAGGACAAAACCCAGATTTGTGAATAGGAAATAGCAACTAGTGACAAACTACAAAGTCACCTGAATGCCGTAGTAGAGAGGTGGTCTTATTAGAGAGTTACGGAGAGGCACTGTTACATATAGGGCGCAGGTTGTTGTTTCTCTGTTTCTATACATTCTAAAATGTAATCTGCTTTTGCAGATGCTGCCTGGCATTGATTACCACTGTTTGTAATACATCTTATTCTTGTTCTGTTATCGCCTGTACAGGATAAGTAATGTAATGTACACAGTGACTGCACCAGCAGAATAGTGAGTGCAGCTCTGGAGTATAATACAGGATGTAACTCAGGATCAGTACAGGATAAGTAATGTAATGTATGTACACAGTGACTGCACCAGCAGAATAGTGAGTGCAGCTCTGGAGTCTAATACAGGATGTAACTCAGGATCAGTACAGGATAAGTAATGTCTGTACACAGTGACTGCACCAGCAGAATAGTGAGTGCAGCTCTGGAGTCTAATACAGGATGTAACTCAAGATCAGTACAGGATAAGTAATGTAATGTATGTACACAGTGACTGCACCAGCAGAACAGTGAGTGCAGCTCTGGAGGATAATACAGGATGTAACTCAGGATCAGTACAGGATAAGTAATGTATGTACACAGTGACTCTACCAGCAGAATAGTGAGTGCAGCTCTGGAGTGTAATATAGGATGTAACTCAGGATCAGTACAGGAGAAGTAATGTAATGTGTGTACACAGTGACTCCACCAGCAGAATAGTGAGTGCAGCTCTGGAGTATAATACAGGATGTAACTGAGGATCAGTACAGGATACGTAATGTATGTACACAGTGACTGCACCAGCAGAATAGTGAGTGCAGCTCTGGAGTATAATACAGGATGTAACTCAGGATCAGTACAGGATAAGTAATGTATGTACACAGTGACTGCACCAGCAGAATAGTGAGTGCAGCTCTGGAGTCTAATACAGGATGTAACTGAGGATCAGTACAGGATAAGTAATGTAATGTATGTACACAGTGACTGCACCAGCAGAATAGTGAGTGCAGCTCTGGAGTGTAATACAGGATGTAACTAAATGATTTTCCTATTCCATGACGTAAAGTCATAGTTTTATTAAAGACACGGAGGCGAGTATTGCTTTCTCCTTCTTTACTGACCACCAATAGCAGCAAAGAGAAAAAATTTACATACAAGGAACCATAGCAACCAAGGTCCCTCCCCACTGGCCCCTATAATAGGCCGCTCTTCCTCTGTAACTTCCTCTTTCTTTGAAAATCTGGTGCTGACATCCCGAACATCATAATGATAACTCCGAACTTTAACTGGAACGGAAAGTCCAACGTCCATGAAGCGCAATCAACTAGCCAACCTGGCTAAACTGTAGAAGACCTCAACCGGAACACGGCATCTTATAAAGGGAAAAAACTTCATCCTGGAAAATAAAACAGACCATAGGCCTAGGTGAAATAAACATGTCAGGACAAAATGTTCGGAAACCATCTGCGCAACTGACTCAACAGGCGTCAAATGACAGAAAACAATATAAATTGCAATAAATAACATGAAATACAATGGCAATGAAACAAACATTAGGACAATAAATACCTAAAACAAAATAACTTAAAAGGTTAATAATACATAGAGGCAATGATACATGACCCCTGTAACAAAAAAACGCGAGAAAACCCAAGGGAGGGAATAGGGCGGGCAATACTCGCCTCCGTGTCTTTAATAAAACTATGACTTTACGTCATGGAATAGGAAAATCATTTAGTTTTACAGCAAGACACGGAGGCTTCGTATTGCAAGTTCAAAGCCTGTCTATAATAGAAGCAAACAAATTAGACAGAGGGCGAAAATAAAATTCTCTGAATGTAGTAACACTCGACCAATCCGCCAAACGCATGACATCCTCTAATCTGGCCCCCGAAACCGCCAAGGCAGTGGCAGAGGCACCCCGTGCCGAGTGGGCCGTGAAGATAGAAGTGTCGATACCTGCAAGAGACATGACCCACTTAAGCCAACGTGCCAACGTAGGACTAGAAACTGGGCCAAAAGGATGTCGGATAGAAAGAAACAATTGGGAAACGGTAGAAGACCTGTGTGATAAGGTCCTGGATTCGTACTCCTTAAGGCAAGCCACAGGACACAGGACCGGAGAGGAAGGGAAACTGGGATAGGAGACAGACCTGATGTTAGTCTTAGTACAACGCGAAATGTTAAAGGTGACCCCCTCCGGGGTAAACGAACGAGCGTCGTAGTCCAGGGCTCTCACATCCGAGACCCTTTTACAAGAAATAAGGCAAAACAATGCCAACAACTTTGCGGATAATTGCCTAAGTGTAAGGGCAGAATTCTCAGGCCAAGAGGATAAAAAGGATAAGACCAGGGAGACGTCCCATGTAGTGGAAAAACGAGGTCGAGGTGGGCGAGCCAACCGTGACTCACGCAAAAGGCGAGACACAGAAGGGTGTTGACCAGCCGGCACACCATCGAACCCAGCATGGGAAGAAGAAATAGCGGACCTGAAAAGGTTGATGGTCCGATACGCCTTCCCCGCCTCGAAGAGAGAGGTGAGGAACTCCAGTAGGTGGGCTACAGGTGCCAAAACGGGATCCAGGTCCCGTTCCATGCACCAATTAGCCCAAGTTCTCCAGGCTGCCCGGTAAGACTTTCTGGTACCGGGAGCCCATGTGCAGCACGCCAGACCTGCAGGGTATAGCGAAGCGAGGTCACGGTTATGGGCAATCGAGGGTTGCTCACTGTATTGGAGAACCCTGGGCAGGCATGCGGCAGTGAAGGAGAGGTAGACACAGTTCCTCTGGGGCACACTCGGTATGTAGGGACCAGTCCTGATGGTGGATGAGGTGCCCTGGATGTTACAGGTATTTTAAGTGCCTGGGGCAAGGTCCCTTTTGGATTCGTGACGCCAGTGCCTGTGACGGTGGCACACCGATTTGTAGTGGGAATAATTGAGGTACACAGATGGTATAGTGAACCAAACGTTTCTTTAATGAACAGTCCAACTTTTTACAGTAAGGTAGTTATACAGTCCTTTGTATTACAGCTTGCAAGCAGGCTTATTCCACAAGATGGCAGGTATAAGTTATGCAAGATACTCAGAGGGTAAATCCACAATGTACTCAGAATCAGGTTGTACCTTTCCTCAGAAATAGCGTACACTGTTCCTTTCTAGAACTCCTGTCTGGTTTCAATCCCAAGGCCCGGATGCCTAAATGGTGGCTTAAATCCTTGGTATATATATGTCTTCCTCTCGTATTAAATCCTTGCTTTTCTTCCTAAAGCATCTGCCTATCAGGGTTACTTATCTTTGCTTGTAGTATACTTGCTTTACTGCTGAAGGGCTGTGGTTTCTCCCAGGAGGTGACGTCCTGCAACTGGGGTGTCTTCAGAGCTAACTAAGGCTCTCTTGATCCGCAGGTAGGCTAGGATCCCTCTACTAGCCTCCTGGTAACAACTAGTAGCCTGGGCTGTCTAGCTGCATGTCAGGAGGAGGCCCTCAGCTTGTCCCTGGCTGGTGCCTTCTAACTTCTGTCTCTGCAGACTCCTGACTCTGAACTCACTCTCCCTGTCTGGGCCTGGATATTTATACTAGGGGCTCCCTATCTCCCTCTAGTGTCTGGGATGTCTCACTACACCCAACTAGGCCTGCTTACACATTACACAGGGGAATATGGCATATAAAAACACATTATAAAATACGTAAAATGCACAATTAAATTTAACATTTCTGTCCCTTGTGAGTAGGAGTAACGCGCACTCCAATTGACCCTTGTGTAGTGCCCACGCCTATCTAGTGGGACACTACACATGCGTTATCCAGTAACTGTCGAGTTGCTGCCGAAATACCCTCGACAGCTCCAGGTGTTCGGAGATCCGGCACGCCAACAACCGTAGGGATCCGTCCCGGAGAAGTGGATGGTGTAGACCCTGAGGGTTGCGTAGGAGATCCAGACGGATCGGGAGAAGAAGAGGTACTTCCACCAGAATCCTCATCAGTGAAGGGAACCAGACTTGAGACCCCCAGAACGGAACCACCAACACCACATCCGCCAGGTGACGTTGGACCTGAAGAAGAGTCCTCGGGATCATCGAGAAAGGAGGGAAGGCGTAGAGGCGGGATATCGACCAATCCTGGAGAAACGCATCCACCGCCACCGCTTCCGGATCCGGACGCCAGCTGAAAAACCGAGTGAGTTGTCTGTTGAGCCGAGAGGCAAAGAGATCGACCGACATCGGACCCCACATCTCCGAGATTGCTGAGAAAATCTGTGGATCCAGCTGCCAGTCGCTGCCATCCGCTAGGTAGCGTGAGTTCCAGTCCGCACGAACGTTGTTCAATCCCGGAAAGTATTCCGCCTGTACCATGATGTCTTTGGACAGGCAAAACGACCAAAAATCCTTGGCCAATCGAGCCAAGGTTGCCGAGTGGGTACTTCCCAAACGGTTGACATACCGGACCGCCGATATATTGTCCATCCGAAGCCTGATGCACGCGTTGGCGATCCCGTTGGAAAAACTCCTCACTGCAAACGAACCGGCTAGTAGTTCCAAGGCATTGATATGGAGGAGGGATTCCTCCGCCGACCAGGCACCCCCCGTGGAGACCCCCTGGCAGTGGGCGCCCCAGCCCTGGAGGCTCGCATCCAACTCGATGGTTATTTCCGGCAGAAATCCAAAGATCGCTCTGCCGTTCCACGCCTCCAGATTGGCGATCCACCAACTTAACTCCTCTCGGGCCTCCGAGTCCAAGACCACTGCGTCCGCAAAGGAGGCACCGGTCCGCAGATGAGCGATCTTCAGCCGTTGTAGAGCCCGGTAATGCAACGGGGCTGGAAACACGGCCTGAATCGACGAGGCTAACAAACCAATGATGCGAGCCAGGTGACGTAAGGAGAGGTTGGGCATGAGAAGAGCATGTCTCAACTCCTTGCGGATGGCTCGTAACTTCGCCGCCGGCAGGCTGAGGGATTCCGAGAGCGAGTCCACCATGAATCCCAGGAACTCCATCCTCTGGGATGGGATGAGAGAGGACTTCTCCTTGTTGAGGAGGAAACCGAGGTCTGACAGCAGGTTCTCTGTCCACTGGAGATGCTCCAGTAGTCCCGTCCTGGATTCGTGCATCAACAAGATGTCGTCCAGATATATGATAAGACGCACGCCCCGTGTCCTCAACCATGACACGACCGGCCGTAGTAACTTGGTGAAACACCAAGGGGCGGATGACATTCCGAACGGTAGACAGGTGAATCTCCAGATCTCGCCTCTCCACCGGAACCTGAGAAGATCCCTGGAATGGCTGGCCACTGGGACCGTCAGGTAAGCATCTTTCAGATCCAGCTTTACCATCCAGTCCCCGGGGACTAGCAAGTCCCGAAGGAGGTGGATCCCCTCCATCTTGAAATGCCGGTAGCGTACTACCGCATTTAGGGCGCGAAGGTTGATGACAGGTCTCATCTGACCCCCTTTCTTCTGGACGAGGAAGATGTTGCTGAGCACCCCTCCCCCGAAAGGGGGCGCACGTTCTATCGCCTGTTTTTGCCTGAGAGAGACCAGTTCCGCGTCCACCAACGCACAATCTGGGGTTGACAAGGGTATGGGTAGAGGGGAAGGGATTAGGGATGTGGAACCTGTGAGTTCTATGTGGAATCCCCTGACCGTGGAAAGTACCCATGGATCTGAGGTGATGAGGCCCCAAGCATGAGAAAAAAGATGGAGTCTGCCCCCTACACAAGGGACCATAGAATCCCCAATCTGGGGAGGACTTACCCAAGGGTCTGCGGTAACTTGGATTTCCTCTGAAGAAACGAGACGTCCATTGATTTCCTCTGGTGGAGAAGAAAGGTGACGGGTTGCGGTGGTCCTGGAATGATGGTCGTTGACCACCAGCACCTCTGCTCGTGCCACGGGCCTGAAAGTTTGCACGGCCGGACAGGCGGCCCCTACCACTGCCGGCCCGATGAGAGACCCGTCCCTGGAATACTCTGCGCATATTGGTTTGGGCCTTGTCAAGCGCAGTAAAGGTACCCACAAAGCGGCTCATGTCTTTAATAAAAGAGTCTCCGAAGAGGAGACCCTGGGCGTCCTTACCCGCCTCAGTAAGAGCCAAATTTGCCAACTTGGGGTCGATCTTGAACAAGATGGCCTTGCGCCTCTCGATTGCCAATGAGGTATTGGCGTTACCGGCAATACAAATTGCCCTTTGGGTCCAACCCCGTAGTTCCTCGGGGTCTATTGGAGAGCCCTGATTTCTAGCTGCTTCAGCTAATTCAAAAATCTTTGCCAATGGGCCAAAGACATCCAGAACCTTGTCCTGGCAGCTGCGCAAAGCTGAATCCAGGCCCTTCTTAGGGTTCCAGCCGGTTTTGGCTAAGAATTGTGACATCTTGGGGTCAACTATGGGGGTGTCACACACTTTGTTAGGCACAATCGGCCTGGGGCACTCGGCCCTAAGCTTGTTCCGTGTCTCACGGTTAAGGGGGTGACGTACCCAGTGCTCTAAATAGGACCCCACGTGTTCAGTGGGGAGCCATTTCGCCGAGCGCGGATGATGCAGCGCCTCAGGGTCGAACATGGGTTCGCCTGACGCGTCTAGCAGAGCCTCTGAGCGAATGGCGTTAGAAGAGGATGCCGCATCCTTGGCAGAGGAGGCCGCAGTAGCGGATGCAGATGGACC
The DNA here is from genome assembly GCF_905171765.1 of Bufo bufo. Taxonomy (NCBI): domain Eukaryota; kingdom Metazoa; phylum Chordata; class Amphibia; order Anura; family Bufonidae; genus Bufo; species Bufo bufo. The sequence goes on from NC_053391.1 coordinate 686,280,386, forward strand.
CTGCACTGGTGGGGTTATATCCTCCTCTGACCCGTAGTCAAAGTCCGCCATAGCCTCCTCGTCTGATGCTCTATCTGAGTCAGACATATTTGGTGATTGTGCTCTAGCGCACTTCCATGTCCGCGCCCGTTCTGCCTGGCGGGAAAAGGCTCTCTTCCGTGAACTATGCACGGTCTCTGGGGTGGCATGATGCGCACCAGTCAAAGTCCCCTGTGGCACAGGAGGTTAAATAAAGGTAGGCTGCGGAGACGTGTTATGGTCTGGCAAGGACCTGGTAGGTGGCTGGGTGGACAGAGCATGGGTAATGGTTTGTGACAGAATAGTCGACATGGAGCCCATGGCCGCCGTGATGGCGTCTGATACAGAGCGCTGCAGGGCCAGCGTCTGTGCATCCACAACCGAGTGATTGTGACCCTCAGGGGAGGAAGGGGGCAAATTCACAGCAGAAGGGATAGGGGTAGACATGATAGTAATGCTACTAGCTAATGAAGCAAAGCGCAGGCTAAAACTAGAGGCACCTGATGTAAGATGTGACCTCAGCAACACAGGCAGAGCAGGAGCCGCCGACCGCACAGCACAGGAGCAGACACAGGGCCGGAAGTGACGGAGGTACTGGAAGTAGCGCTGAGAAGCCCGCGAAATGCGGTAAGCTTAATACTGCACGGCCGCTGAGATCTCGCGGCCGGCCGGGTCACTGAGGGTATACCAATATGGCCGCCGAGATCTCGCGGCCGCACTGACTACCGGAGGTGTAATGGAGAGGTGCCGCTGGAATCCGGGAGAGGAGCCACCTGATCCTAAGGAGATAGCTCCGGTGAGTGAGGAGAAGGTGGGGGGGCATGCGCCGCGCAAGCAATGACGATCGCCGCAGTGAGCGGCGCAAGTAGGGAAGGGGCAATGAAGCGCAAACGGATGCAAAAGGGGGCGCAGTGGATAAGCGCTAGGTCCTATCGGCAGGCAAGCGGGCAAAATCAAACAAGTTAGCGCTGCTAGCAAAGACAGGGTTAGTCACCCTGGGTACATAGCGCAAGCAACAGCAATAAATCACTGATAAATACAGTCACTGATAAGAAATCTCACAAGTGTACTTATCTGGTGGCAGCAGCAAAGAAAGAGGAAGTTACAGAGGAAGAGCGGCCTATTATAGGGGCCAGTGGGGAGGGACCTTGGTTGCTATGGTTCCTTGTATGTAAATTTTTTCTCTTTGCTGCTATTGGTGGTCAGTAAAGAAGGAGAAAGCAATACGAAGCCTCCGTGTCTTGCTGTAAAACTCAGGATCAGTGCAGGATAAGTAATGTAATGTATGTACACAGTGACTGCACCAGCAGAAGAGTGAGTGCAGCTCTGGAGTATAATACAGGATGTAACTCAGGATCAGTACAGGATAAGTAATGTAATGTATGTACACAGTGACTGCACCAGCAGAATAGTGAGTGCAGCTCTGGAGTGTAATACAGGATGTAACTCAGGATCAGTACAGGAGAAGTAATGTATGTACACAGTGACTGCACCAGCAGAATAGTGAGTGCAGCTCTGGAGTATAATACAGGATGTAACTCAGGATCAGTACAGGATAAGTAATGTATGTACACAGTGACTCCACCAGCAGAATAGTGAGTGCAGCTCTGGAGTATAATACAGGATGTAACTGAGGATCAGTACAGGATAAGTAATGTAATGTATGTACACAGTGACTGCACCAGCAGAATAGTGAGTGCAGCTCTGGAGTCTAATACAGGATGTAACTCAGGATCAGTACAGGATAAGTAATGTAATGTATGTATACAGTGACTGCACCAGCAGAATAGTGAGTGCAGCTCTGGAGTGTAATACAGGATGTAACTCAGGATCAGTACAGGAGAAGTAATGTATGTACACAGTGACTCCACCAGCAGAATAGTGAGTGCAGCTCTGGAGTATAATACAGGATGTAACTGAGGATCAGTACAGGATAAGTAGTGTAATGTATGTACACAGTGACTGCACCAGCAGAATAGTGAGTGCAGCTCTGGAGTGTAATACAGGATGTAACTCAGGATCAGTACAGGATAAGTAATGTAATGTATGTACACAGTGACTGCAACAGCAGAATAGTGAGTGCAGCTCTGGAGTGTAATACAGGATGTAACTCAGGATCAGTACAGGAGAAGTAATGTAATGTATGTACACAGTGACTCCACCAGCAGAATAGTGAGTGCAGCTCTGCAGTATAATACAGGATGTAACTGAGGATCAGTACAGGATAAGTAATGTAATGTATGCACACAGTGACTGCACCAGCAGAATAGTGAGTGCAGCTCTGGAGTATAATACAGGATGTAACTCAGGATCAGTACAGGATAAGTAATGTATGTATTTTTAGGTCTTCTGTGCACAGGTTAAAGAAAATGACATAAGCTCCAGACTATTATACTGGAATATCCAGTTATACAAGATTAGAATAAATAGTTGTTTTTCTTCACGCCGTCCACGTGTTGCATCTGGAAGTGCAGTTTGCCTCCTCTGCAGTCAGTGACCTGTGTTATAACACAATCTGTGGACGGGTGCCAAGCTGTTTTTGGAAGAAAGCAGTCATGTTTTTCTAATCCTCCTGTAAACCCCTATAAATATGCATCTCCTGTGCACCCCTCTGGCAGGACTTCCTGCTACTTGTAGTCCCACATCAGTCCCTGAGCCAAGTGCCCCTTATATATCCAGCTCTGCACTAATCCCCCTGGTGCTGTCATTACTCGTAGATTACACGGAATAAGAGGATTAGCCCCGGTGCTCCCTGTCCACACAAGTCCAGAGCTGTGCCCTGCAGCATGCTGGGAGGGGTAGTCCGGAGGATGGAACACTCCATTTACATCAGGTCACCTGGTGCAAGGTGTTGACTAAAACTCCCAACATGCACTGCGTAATCCTACCTGAAGCTTCTTGTATTTAAATACCCTAGATACGTCTTAAAGACTGAAGATACAGCGAAGACAAGAGGCTGCAGAACACAGGTAGGTGCTGCTCATGGGGCTGGGGGTGCAAGGGGTCATATGAGGGGGTCGGCATACAAAACCTGCTCTATGCTGCTGTGTCTTAAATGGACACTACACCTGCTATTGTTCCCTGTTATCAGTCATTCCAGGGTGGGGGGAGGATGACTCTAATGTCATTCAGGGGGTAAGTAGCAGAAAACATGTAGACCCTGACGGCCACCTCATCACCACGACTTTAGGTCGCACATCATCTGACTCATATCAGCGTTCCTCATAAAACACTGTTATAAAATGCTGAATTTAGGGTTACCAGCCCTTTAAATAGATTTCTTCCACTGCTGGAGAACTACACGTTTCAGTATTGCCTCGTCAAACATAACCTCAGATTGGGAGAGGGGAATGTCAGTGCGTCTTAAGAGACAAATACTAAGGTGCTGTGTCCTGTGAACAGCATAAGGACATCGGCACTCTCTGTGACCTCACGCCGTGCGATGTTGGGTCACAGCACTGCGCGGCAGGAAGAGAGATGAATCTCAGTAACAGTGGTGTTATGAGGTCTGATTAACATCAGGAGTCTGATCTGAGGTTTTTTGGGGGCTCTGATCTGAGGTCTGATTAACATTGGGAGTCTTATCTGAGGTCTGTAACATTGGGGGTCTGATCTAAGGGCTGAAAAACATTGAGGGTCTGATCTGAGGTCTGATAACATTGGGAGTCTGATCTGAGGTCTGATTAACATTTGGAGTCTGATTAACATTGGCGGTCTGATATGAGATCTGATTAACATTGGGGATCTGGTTAACATTGGAGGTTTAATCTGAGGTCTGATTAACATTGGGGGTCTGATCTGAGGTCTGATTAACATTGGGGCCTTATCTGAGGTCTGATTAACATTGCAGGTCTGATCTGAGGTCTGATTAACATTGGGGGTCTTATCTGAGGTCTGATTAACATTGGGGGGTCTGATCTGAGGTCTGATTAACATTGAGGGTCTTATCTGAGGTCTGATTAACATTGAAGGTCTGATCTGAGGTCTGATTAACATTGCATTGATGGTCTGATCCGAGGTCTGATTAGTATTGGGGGTCTTATCTGAGGTCTGATTAACATTGGGGGTCTGATCTGAGGTCTGATTAACTTTGGAGGTTTGATTTGAGGTCTGATTAACATTGGGGGTCTGATCTGAGGTCTGATTAACATTGGGGCCTTATCTGAGGTCTGATTAACATTGGGGCCTTATCTGAGGTCTGATTAACATTGGCGGACTGATCTGAGATCTGATTAACATTGGAGGTCTGATCTGAGGTCTGATTAACATTGGGGGTCTGATCTGAGGTCTGATTAACATTGGAGGTCTGATCTGAGGTCTGATTAACATTGGGGGTCTGATCTGAGGTCTGATTAACATTTGAGGTCTGATTAACATTGTATTGAGGGTCTGATCAGAGGTCTGATTAAAATTGGGGGTCTGATCTGAGGTCTGATTAACATTAGGGGTCTGATCGGAGGTCTTTAATAACATTGGGGGTCTTGTCGGAGGTCTAATTAACACTGGAAGTCTGATCTGAGGTCTGATTAACATTGGGGGTCTGATCTGTCTGATCTGAGGTCTGATTAACATTGAGGGTCTTATCTGAGGTCTGATTAACATTGAGGGTCTGATCTGAGGTCTGATTAACATTGGTGGTCTGATCTGAGATCTGATAAACCTTGGGGGTCTGAACTGAGGTCTGATTATCATTGCAGGTCTGATCTGAGGTCTGATTAACATCGGGGGTCTTATCTGAGGTCTGATTAACATTGGGGGTCTGATCTTAGGTCTGATTAATATTGGGGGTCTGCTCTGAGGTCTGATTAACATTGGGGGGTCTGATCTGAGGTCTGATGAAAAATATTTTTTATTTTTATTTTGCTCCTCTAAAATCTAGGTGCATCTTATGTAGGGTGAAAAATATGGTACTTAGGACTAATGATGAAAACCAACTATTACAGAGTATGTGTGTTTACATGGCTGCCTGTTTCCAGGTGATTTGTAAATGGCTGCCTGTCTCTAGAGGATGTTACCATGTTGTTAAAAAGGTTAACTGTAAAAAAAGAAAATTTACAAACCCATACAGGGTACACAAGAGAACAATGTCAGATGTGCTTCTACACAGACCCAGGCAGACATGATGAGGTGCTGCTGCAGGCAGTAACACGGAATACTGTCAGGCAGCTTCTGGTGCTTACTGCTCACAGCGTCTGAGGCTTCCTGAAGGCGCAGGTACAACCTGCATATATTGGGAGTTGTAGCCAGGCCTGAATCACATGCAGAATTTACAGCACGTGATCCCTACCGGGAACCTCATTACCCCAGGGAGCACAGAGCTGGCCCAATAGGGACATTGTCAGCATTAGTTGTAAGCCACATGAAGGTTTAAAAAAAACTTTTTTTCATAAAGTGGCAAGGTCGGCACATTTAAAAAGTTGCGAACACAAGGTTTGTGACTTTTTTCAGCCAAAAAAAGTGTCACAGGGGGATAGGTAAATCTTCCCCCAAACCTATTTTGAAGCTGCCGATCTTTTAACGACGCGACGATGGGTCTTTCATCATGTTATGTTATTGTCTGTCACATGTTGTTCCCGTGTGATGTGTGCGACACGTGAGAGTAAAGTAAAGAAATCGATGAAAGCCCCGCCGGGTGCTCACAATCGTTTGTCCGTTTATGACACTGAATCCATTGAGGTCTGTGGTGACCGGTCTGGTAAGGGATATAAAATCTAAATCTGGGCACACATAGGTTAATTTGCCACATCCGGCGTCCCCATAGTTATCATTATCAGGACGCTGGGTTTTTATTTTGGACAATCTGAACCTTAATGATGCGATGATCACAGGATGATCGCAGCGATCAGCAAGAAGTGTTCAGTTTCCCTGCAGCGCCACCACAGGGAAAATGTAGTATTACACAGTTCTTATCAGAATCAGTTGGCCGCCCACGTAATGCACAGATGTGCCGGTTCCTCACAGATGGAAACACAATGGGGGTCGTTACGCCAGTTTGGCGTAAAAATTTTTTTTTTCACAAACCCGTTTTGCAAATGTTTAATGCTTGTGCAACAATATTTTACTGCTCGTGCCATTTTTTACACAGCCCTCGCCACTGGGGAGTGACGGGAAGGTGTCAGGACCAGGGCTATCAGCCCCGGCAAATTCATTAACATTTAGGCCTCGTTCACATTTCTGTGTCCGTTTGATGTCCGTGAAAAAATCTGTCTGTGTTTCATCCGTGAAAATGTCCGTGAAGAATCGGTGTTAATTAATTTCAGAGCATCTCCTACCAATGGTCAGTGAAAAACAAACCAAACACTGATGCCACCTGTGTTGTGTCAGTGGTTTTTCACGGACCCGTAGACTTCAATGTGCGCGTTTGGTCTGCATCACGGACTAAAGTACTGCATGTGATTTTCTTCACTGACCCTAAGGCCGTTGCCAAGCCGTGCCCGTATTGCGTATTTTTGGAAGCGATCTCCGCTCTGGCTAATAGACAAGGATCCTGAAAAGAGGGCCCTAAAAGGGCATATGAACATGGGTTTTCTACACCTGACACCTACTAAGCACAGCGCCACACATTGGTAGTGGCTGGGCCTGGAATTACACCTCACTGCTCAGTCCCATTGAAGTGAATGTCCACGAGCCAGAATAGGGTGCTGCGTCTGGCAAACAATGAAGTGGACACAGCGCCACAGCCCCTTAATTGTGTGCCAGGAGTTAGACCACCACCGATCTGACACTGATGGCCTATCCCAAAGAAAACCCCTTTAACCCCTCATACAGATCATAAGTCCTGCCCCAGGAACACCCCACTTAGGGTCCATTCAAACGTCCGCAAAATGGGTCCGCATCCGTTCTGCTATTTTCCGGAATGGGTGCGGACCCATTCATTTTCAATGGTGCCGCACAAGATACGGACAGCACACCATGCACTGTCCGCATCCGTAGTTCCGGTAAACATGTACTATTCTTGTCCGCAGCCACGGACAAGAAAAGGCATTTCTATCATAGTGCCAGCCATATGCGGTCCGCAAAATGCGGAACGCACATGGCCGGTGTCCGTGTTTTGCGGATCGGCATTTTGCGGACGTGTGAATGGACCCGTATAGGTGGGGATTACACAAGCCACAGGCACTTTGGCTCAGGAATGCCCGAATTTTCCAGGACTGTCTCTGAAAATTCAGGACTGTTGGCAGCAGTTCTATGTGGAAACTCATTTCAGATCATGGGCCTCATTTAGGCTTGTGACCCATAGCAACCAATCACAGCTCAGCTTTCATTGATTTTAGAGCAGTGTTGGCAATGAAAGCTGAGCCGTGATTGGTTGCTATAGGCTACCAGTGAGCTTGTTGCTAGGGGCCCTTATGTCCTCTCATACTCATGTATTCTCTGCTACCATTTGGATATGATTTCGACTTAAATCATAGCCGACCTGTTCTGGTTTTCTGATGATGGTTTCTCAAGGGGTTCTCCTACCACAGTAAATGATTATATTGGTAGGATAGAGTATTCTTGGAAATAGGCTCTGTGACAACCCCCCACCCCCCCCCCCTCCCCAAATTCTGTGTATACAGCTCCTATGCAGACTTAGGCTACTTTCACACTAGTGCACGGACCTCCGGCAGGCTGTTCCGTCGGGTGAACGGATCCGTGTCGGATCCGTCCTGCCGCTAGTTCACGTGTGCCCCCGTCCTGCCGCTCCGTCCCCATTGACTGTAATGGGGGCGGGGGCAGAGTTCCGGCGGAGACACGGCAGCGCATGGCGATAGGCTGCCGGAATAAATGTCGGACATGTCGTAGTTTTATTCCGGCAGCCTCTCGGCTTGCGCTGCCGTGCCTCCGCCGGAACTCGGTCCCCGCCCCCATTATAGTCAATGGGCACGGAGCGGCAGTACGGGGGCACACGTTCACTAGCGGCAGGACGGATCCGACAGGCTGTTCACCCGACGGAACAGCCTGCCGGAGGTCCGTGCGCTAGTGTGAAAGTAGCCTTATGCGTCTTCATAGCTGCCGACTACTTGTTTGTAGTCATGGGGAAACATTGGTCAGCGCTGGGGCTGTATACACAAAATTGGGGGGGGGGAGAGATTTTAATCGCGATTTAAAAAGTTGCAAAAGTGTAAATATATCACAGCATCCATACCAGACAACATAAGACATAAGTAACATAACCATGAACATGGGGAACTCCCAAAATATGGACAAAAATGAAAGAAAAAAGCACAAAAAAAAATATTAAAAATGAATATACATATTCAGAGGAATGGTGCGAAACTCAAGACAGTCGCATTGTATGTTTTTGTGCTTTTTTGTTTCGTTTAGTCCATATTTTGTTGATGGTTATGTTACTTATGTCACAACTAATATGAGGAATGTCTTATGTCGCCTGGTTTGGATACGGTGATATATTTAGGTCTAGCTGGCACACTGACCACATGCTGACCATCTTCCTAGGATGTATTTGCATCCTATGTATTGCCATTTATTAGCTCCTACTCTACATATAGTGACCATAGGTCAGCATCCGGTTAAGATATATACATTGTATTGCATTAGCATTTACCTGACTTTGTTGACTTCTTCATATGATATCTATATCCCTTTTGGATCACCTCAGGTGTATACCGCACCTCATTCTAGACGTCTTCTGTCTCTATTTTAATAACGCTTTCTATACGTTTTTCAATAAAATTTGTTATATAGTCGGAGCCTTTCTAGACTCAGTTTTTCTTTTTGTGTTTTTCGTACCCAGAATAAATAAATAAATAAATAAATCCACACTGAAATGAAATGAATTTAGACCCAGGAAAAGACCCCAAATTAAATTCAGACACCCTAAATAAATTTTGACCCCAGATCAGATCCCTATATTCAGAGCCCAAAATGAATTCAGACCCCAAATGAAATCCGTACGCTGTTACAGACCCTGGACCAGAGTTCTAAATTCAGACTCCAGACCACAAAATGAATTCAGTCCCCAGACCAGACGCCTTTATTTACTCACCACTCTTTCGATCCCAGATCCTCTTCACTTCTGGGTGCCATAAGCTTCTGATGCTGGCTGGTGTCAGGACCCTCAGTGCTGCGGCAGTGGTGGCCCTTGAATCTATCGGCCCCTGTAACAGTCTGCTATGGCAGTGGTTTGTTCCCCAGCTTTCCCGTACTTCTGAGCGTTGATGCAATATCCCATGTGGGCCCCATATGTCACTATGAAGGGTGGGGGGTTGTAGTACTGGCCGTATCAGTCGGCTCCCAAATCTGTACATTGTGTGGTATCGGTGTTAGCAAGGCTCCTTCAGCATCCGTCTTTTATGGAGTTACTGATTATGCGGCATCATACTGAAAGCCATGGGGGGGGGGGCTCTGTGCATGTCAGCACCAACCGCCAGTCTTTCTGTATTTAATAACGCTGCCTCCTTATCGCGGTTAATACAATTTCTCATTATAAATCCTTACTACGAGAAGCGGCGGCTGCGGGCCCCCGGCCGGGCTGCTCTGTAAGTGAATTAACCCCCCTGCAGATTCAATATCAAAACTATAATTTTCTACCAGTAACATAATGAACAGCAGGTAAATCTCCGGCCACAGAACCTGATACCATCGTCTTCTACTGTAGAAACGGGTGAGATTTCCGGCGACCGCACGATGGTTAATCTCTTCCTGTGCCGAATCTGGTTATTAAAGGGCCATACCTCTGACAGGAATCTGTAACAGTCAATAGTACGGTTTATGACAGATTTACTACATATGAAACACTGGGCTTAATGAATTCCCCCTGTAGAGTTGCATGAGAAATTTTTGTCTGCCTGCAGCCACCACAAGGGGGAGATATCAGCATACTGTTTGTTAAATAATACAATGGGAGTTGATCTGTATGTAGTAATCTCCCTCTAGTGGTGGCTGTATAATCTGTATGTAGTGAGCTCCCTCTAGTGGTGGCTGTATAATCTGTATGTAGTGAGCTCCCCCTAGTGGTGGCTGTATAATCTGTATGTAGTGAGCTCCCTCTAGTGGTGGCTGTATAATCTGTATGTAGTGAGCTCCCCCTAGTGGTGGCTGTATAATCTGTATGTAGTGAGCTCCCCCTAGTGGTGGATGTATAATCTGTATGTAGTGAGCTCCCTCTAGTGGTGGCTGTATAATCTGTATGTAGTGAGCTCCCTCTAGTGGTAGCTGTATAATCTGTATGTAGTGAGCTCCCCCTAGTGGTGGCTGTATAATCTGTATGTAGTGAGCTCCCTCTAGTGGTGGCTGTATAATCTGTATGTAGTGAGCTCTCCCTAGTGGTGGCTGTATAATCTGTATGTAGTGAGCTCCCTCTAGTGGTGGCTGTATAATCTGTATGTAGTGAGCTCCCCCTAGTGGTGGCTGTATAATCTGTATGTAGTGAGCTCCCCCTAGTGGTGGATGTATAATCTGTATGTAGTGAGCTCCCTCTAGTGGTGGCTGTATAATCTGTATGTAGTGAGCTCCCCCTAGTGGTAGCTGTATAATCTGTATGTAGTGAGCTCCCTCTAGTGGTAGCTGTATAATCTGTATGTAGTGAGCTCCCCCTAGTGGTGGCTGTATAATCTGTATGTAGTGAGCTCCCTCTAGTGGTGGCTGTATAATCTGTATGTAGTGAGCTCTCCCTAGTGGTGGCTGTATAATCTGTATGTAGTGAGCTCCCTCTAGTGGTGGCTGTAAAATCAGATGATTTTCTTATTTTATGACGTAAAGTCATGATTTTATTAAAGACACGGAGGCGAGTATTGCTATTCTCCTTCTTTACTTCTGACCAATAGCAGCAAAGAAAATAGAAAAATATTGAAACATGTCACCAGCCCCTCCCCATAGTCTCCCTATAACAGGCCACACCGCCTGCAAAACCTCCTCTTTCTTTGTAAGTCCAAACCGAAAAGTCCAACAGAACCGCCAACATAGGCGTGCGCACGGGGTGTGCCGGGTGTGCCTGGGCACACCCTAATCACACCCCTGTGCTCCGCCTCCTGTACTGCCGCCTGCCACTTGAGCCCTGGCTGCCAGCCCTGGACAGCTTCAATGACATACATCTGCTTATACGACTGCTCACTGCTGCTGCGCTCCGTCTCCCGGCGGCCGGCCGCGTAACTTCACTCACTCCGACGTCACGCGCCTGCTCCGCCTGCTTCATTAATAAAGTGGGAGGAGCAGGCGCGTGCGGCGTGACGGAGTGAGTGACGTCACGTTACGCTGCCGCCGGCCTAGTTTGAATATTTGAAGAGCCTGCCTGCCCGCCCAGTGCCCATGCCCAGTGAATATGGTGATTGTGTCAAAAAGAAAAACTGAATACCAGCTGGAGTCCTGTCCAAGTAAGTTAGTAATAGATTAAATAGTACTAGTAGTACAATTTGGCACAAGTTTAACAACACTTTACATAAGGAACGCAGCAGGGTCTTACTATAGTTGCCAGCCTCCACCCCCTGTTGGGGGGTCACTGTCAGGGAGACTGTTATGGGGGGGATCTGTGGATGATGACACATATATTGAACAAGATGCTGCTATATATGTGTCATCCACAGATCCCCCCTGGCCCCCCATAACAGTGTCATCCACAGATTCCACACAGATGCCCCCATAACAGTGCCACCCACAGATATCCCCTTAATAGACTGTTAAGGGGATATCTGTGTGGAATATGTCACCTTTTATGGGGGATCTGTGAATTACACTGTTATGAGGGGGATATGTGGATGATACTGTTATGGGGGGGATCTGTGGATGACGCACTGTTAATAACAGTGCGTCATCCACAGATGCCCCCATAACAGAGTGTCATCCACAGGTCCCCCATAACAGTGTGTCATCCACGATGCCCCCATAACAGTGTGTCATCCACGATGCCCCCATAACAGTGCGTCATCCACAGATGCCCCCATAACAACCCTAATGTCGGTTTGCGCTGTCTCCGAGTCAGGCTCGAAGTCAAGTGGGCAGCGGCATCCTTGCTTCAAGTAAAGCTAAGCCCGCCCCTTACCCCTCCTCTACAATTAGATGGACATGCTGCCGGGATCGCGCTCTTCTAGCGCATGCGCGGTACGCTGCCTGTTATAGCGTGACGGCTGGGCGCACGCGCAATCAAACTGTCCGGAGCATCCGCAGTCAGCAAAATGTATGCGGGTGAGTGAGGATCGCGTTGTAACAGACAGCGTACCGCGCATGCGCTAGAAGAGCGTGATCCCGGCAGCATGTCCATCTAATTGTAGAGGAGGAGTAAGGGGCGGGCTTAGCTTTACTTGAAGCAAGGAGGCCGTTGCCCCCTTGACTTCGAGCCTGACTCGGAGACAGCGCCAACCGACATTAAAACAACGTTTTTAACAAGTATGAAGAAATGCAAAGAGCAAAGAAAAATATGATTAGCAACACACTGGGGGATACTGTAAGGTACTGTGGTCGGTTTAATATTCGTTTTGCAGGTGACAGGTTCCCTTTAAAGGTTTCCGTTTTGCATTCCATCTTGCCATTCCGTTATATTCCGTTTGAAATGGAACCTATAACGGAATGGGATAACGCAGATGTGAACCCACCCTTAGGAATAGATTGTTTCTGAATACTCAAGCGTACAGAGGAAGAAAGGAAAACTCTTGAAAGCTTGTCTTTAAGTATTAGGTTAGTACAATCAAAATTGACACACTGTTGGGGAGGATCTGTGGATATTTGTGTGTGTGTATGTATATATATATATATATATATATATACACACACGCACACGGCGTGTGTGTTTGTGCTTTACAGTGCACACCCTAATGCAATAGGCTGCGCACGCCTATGACCGCCAACCAGGAACCGGAACAGCCTGGAAACAAAAGCGCCATCCATCCGGAAGCGAACTGGAACAACAGGAACCACTCTGAAGAATCTCCTAAAGCTGTCCACATCACACGATCAGCTGGAACCAAACTGCCGACCCTCCGAACCAAGACGTAAACCACAGGATACCGCCTATTAGGCCGATCTCAACCTGAAAAAAGGTGAAAAACAGAACCATGATAGAAGCAAATTGTGACATTGTATCCACAAAACAAATGGTTGCGACAAACCTACTCAGAAAAAAACTCATAGAGTTAAAGCAATATGCAAATGATATACAGTCAAAATCATTCTTATTTTAAAACCCCATAGGGAGGGAAAAAAATACTCGCCTCTGTGTCTTTAATAAAATCATGACTTTACGTCATGAAATAGGAAAATCATCTGATTTTATTACAAGACCCGGAGGCTCGTATTGCAAGTTCAAAGTTAAGACAAATTCTCAATAATTGCTGAGAAAACGTGAGGACCTGGCCGAAAATAAAATTCCCTAAACGTGGATACTCTGGACCAGTCCGCCAATTTCAAAATGTTTCGCAGTCTGGCGCCAGAAACCGCCAAAGAGGTAGCAGATGCCCCCCTAGCGGAATGCGCCGAAAATATAGAAATGTCCACACCCGCCAGCTCCATTATCCACTTCATCCATCTAGCCAGCGTGGGAGTGGTCACTGGGGCAAAAGGACGAATGGTAGAAAGGAAAAGCTGCGGAAACTCTCGTGACCGATGAAGAGAAGTACGCGCTTCATATTCTTTGAGGCACGCTACGGGACAAAGAGAAGGCGAGGCCGGGAAAGCAGGATAAGCGACCGATCGTATGTGGGTCTTAGTCCTCCTCGAGATATCAAAGGAGACCCCCTCCGGGGTGTACGAGCGTGCATCATAGTCCAAAGCCCGGACGTCTGAAACCCGCTTGCAGGAAATAAGACAAAAAAGAGTGACTAGCTTCGCCGACAGTTGCCGCAGGGAAAGGTCCGCATTCTGAGGCCAAGAAGATAAAAAGGAAAGGACACAAGACACATCCCAAGTGGCAGAAAATCTAGGCCTAGGAGGACGAGACATCCGAGAACCGCGCAGGAGACGACATACTAAAGGATGTTGCCCCGCAGGAGTACCATCAAAACCTTGATGGGAGGCAGAAATAGCCGACCTAAACAGGCTGATTGTGCGATAAGCCTTGCCCTGGTCAAACAAAGAAGATAGGAAATGTAAGATCTCCGTTACAGGTGCCGATACGGGATCCAAGTCCCTAGCCATGCACCAGCGAGCCCAAGATCCCCAGGCTGATCTGTAAGATCTTCTGGTGCCTGGGGCCCATGCATTTTCCAAAAGGACTCTAGCTGTTCCCGAAACACCTGGGACCTCCCAGGGTTCCCTGAAATCCGACACGCCAACAGGCGCAGGGATCCGTCCAGGAGAAGAGGGTGTAGTTGGTGATTCGGACCTCGGAGGAGAGTCTGAGATGTCGGGAGCAGGTACGGGATCTCTATCAACATCTCCAGAAGGTGCGGAAACCACGACTGGGAGTTCCAAAACAGGACCAGCAGCACCAGATCCGCCGAATATCGTCGTACTTGAATCAGGGTCCTGGGAATCAGCTGGAATGAAGGAAACGCGTAGAGCAGATCTCTGGACCAATCCTGCAGGAACGCGTCCACCGCTTCGGCTTCCGGGTCCGGGCGCCAGCTGTAAAAGCGGTCTAGTTGCGAGTTCAGACGGGAAGCAAAGAGGTCGATGCAGAAAGGGCCCCAAACTGACATTAAGGAACGGAAAACCGTTGGATCTAACTGCCAGTCGCTGGAATCGGAAAGATACCGAGAACTCCAATCCGCATGAATGTTCTGGACCCCTGGAAGATATTCCGCCAAAACAACCAACTCCTTGTCTAGGCAGTAGTCCCAGAAATCCTTCGCCAAACGAGACAAGATGGTGGAACGGGTTCCGCCCATGCCGTTGATGTACCTCACCGCTGACACACTGTCCATGCGTAGTTGGATGCAGGATCTGGCCGTGTCCCTCGTGAAGCTCTTGATCGCGAAAGATCCAGCCAACAGTTCCAGCGCGTTGATATGGAATCCTGCCTCGGCCTCTGACCAACCGCCTCCGGTTGTGATCCCTTCGCAATGAGCTCCCCAGCCTGACAGGCTGGCATCCGAATCCACCACGAAATCCGGACGATGGCCGAAGATAGCCTTGCCATTCCAAGCTTGCAGATTGTGGATCCACCAGGAAAGCTCCTCCTTGGTCTCCTCGTCCAGAGAGATCCATTCCGCGTAGGAAACTCCCGCCCGTAGGTGGGAAATCTTCAGGCGCTGAAGGGCCCGATAGTGAAGCGGAGCCGGAAAAACCACCTGGATAGAAGAGGCCAGCAGACCTATGATCCTGGCTAGTTGGCGTAAAGGGATCTGGGCAGATGACCTGGCTTTGCACAATTCCTTCCGTATTGATCGAACCTTGGCCAGAGGTAGGCTGAGTGTTCCCGCCGTGGAATCTACCAGAAAACCCAAGAACTCCATCTCGCGAGACGGGATGAGGCAAGATTTCTCCTGATTGATGAGGAAACCCAGATCCGCCAGAAGATCCATGGTCCAATGCAGATGATTCAGCAGTACCGATCGATCCTGGGCCATGATCAGAATGTCGTCCAGATATACGATGAGACGAACTCCTCGACTGCGTAACCATGCCATAGCCGGGCGCATCAGCTTGGTGAAGCACCAGGGAGCTGAAGAGAGGCCGAATGGGAGGCACGTGAACCGCCAAATCCTGTCCTGCCAAGAGAAACAGAGAAGATTTCTGGACGCGTCCTCCACCGGGACAGTAAGGTAAGCGTCCTTCAAGTCCAATTTGACCATCCAATCGCCCATCTGTAGAAGGTCCCGAAGGAGATGGATGCCCTCCATCTTGAAATGGCGGTATCTGACAAACGCGTTGAGGGCGCGTAAATTGATAACGGGCCAAAGTTGGCCCCCCTTCTTTGCCACCAGAAATATATTGCTGATTACCACGCAAGGGGATACAGGAGCCGGTTCTATGGCTCCTTTGCGGACAAGATCCGACAGTTCTGAGTCGACCAGTATGCGGCTTTCCGCTGACAGCACCACAGGATGTGGATGTGGGATGGACAGCGGGGAGGACGTCAGCTCGATGTGGAAACCCCTGACCGTGGATAGGACCCATTGGTCTGAGGTGATACGGGACCAAGCTGGAGAAAAAAGACGTAATCTGCCCCCTACACAAACACTTAAAGAATTGGAATGAGTTGGTAGACTCACCGTAGGGACGTCTGGAATTAGGATTTCCTCTATATCCTCTTGGACGCCAGGAACTTCCTCGTGAAGGGAAGAAGGATGACGGCTCCCGTCTATGCTCCTGGAAGGTAGATCTCTGAGAAAAGGAGCCTCGGCCCGAACCACGGGACTGAAACTGGGCACGGCCGGACAGGCGGCCCCTAAAGCTGCCGGCCCTGGTAGAGACCCTACCGTGAAAGACTCTCTTCATAGAGCTTTGGGCCTTGTCTAGGGCAGTGAAAGCCCCCACAAATCTCCCAAGGTCCTTAATAAAAGGTTCTCCAAATAATAGGCCCTGGGCCTCTTTACCGGCCTCCGTAAGAGCTAAGTTGGATAGTTTGGGTTCTATTTTGAAAAGTATGGCTTTCCGCCTTTCTATAGCCAGGGACGTATTTACGTTTCCTGCTATGCAAATGGCACGTTGTACCCATTCGCGCAAATCAACAGGGTCAACCTGTTTATTGTCTGCATTAGCTACCTCCGCCAGGTCAAAATTTTTTGCTAACGGTCCAAAGATGTCCAGGAGTTTATCCTGACAGGACCTTAACGCCGACTCCAGACCCCTACGCGGGTTCCAGCCGGATTTTGCGAGGAACTGCGTCATTTTGGGATCGACAGTAGGAGTCTCGCATACCCTATTAGGGATGACAGGTCTGGGGCATTCCGCCCTAAGCTTATTGCGAGCCTCTTTGGAAAGAGGACAGCGCACTCTAGCCTCCAAATATTTGGAGACGTGCTCCAACGGTAACCACTCAGCCGAGCGGGGGTGGTGGAGCGAATCTGGGTCGAACAAGGGTTCCCCAGAGGGGTCCGTTAAAGATGCAGGCATACCTTCTGCAGCGGACATAAGGGAGCTACACCCGGGTAGGGGGTTATCATCCATGACCCCTGATGGGTCCTCCTCTGCCTCCTCAAAGGCGTCATCCATAGCCTCCTCCTCAGATCCGACATCAGAGTCGGAATCCAAATCCTGTAGTGCTCTAGCACTTTTCCAATTGCGCGTGCGTTCTGCCTGACGCGTACAGGCTCTCTTGCGCGGACCAAGCGCGCCAACATTGGTGGAAACATCATCACCTTTATTAATTCTTTTTCTGGAGGCAGAAATCCCTGGCCCGGTGGGTGAGGACACCATGACGGGCTGCAGGGTTTGAGAGGTAGCCGGATGAGCAGCAAGGGCCTGGGCAATAGTTTGGGATATGACCGAAGTCATAGATCCCATGGCTGCAGCTATGGCGTTAGATATTGACGCCTGAAAATCCGAACCCTGATCACCAGGGATCGGGGCATGACCATCTTCCCCCGAAGGGGTTAATTCCACTAGAGGAATGTCGTCCTCTGTAGGGCCCTGGCCACTGTGTACTTTTTTGGGCATGCTGGCAAATATTTATTATAGCTGAGACTGCTGAAATACTACCTATAATGTGGGAAAACTAAGTATATATATTGTGGGGTGATTAGCTGGCAAGGGGATTTGCCCCAGGCCAGTAAGGAAGAAAAAACGCTGGGGAAAACCTGTAAGAGAAGACCGAGGACGGACCGATGCTGCCGGAGTTCCGAGATGCGATGACGTCACGGCGGAAGCGGAAGTGCCCGAGATCTCGCGAGATCTCGGGCGCACTAGCAAGGAAGACAGGGAGAGCCGCACTGAGGTAAGCGGCGGGAAAAAGAGCCGCCCGATAAGGGAGGGGGAGCAGAAAGAAAAGGCATAGGAAGGTGGGAATAACGCAAATGGGGGATGAGACGGAATACCGATAAGGGGCGCAAAATTAACCTCCTAAACGCCTAGCAGGCGAGGAGGTAACAAGTAGCCCCAGATAAAGCAAAAGAAAGTATATATATATATATATATATATCGATAAATACCCCCAACTTGCCCCAAAAAGGGGGGAAAGCAAAGTACAGATAAATCAACCAACAATACCTATATATGTAAACCACAATGACATGAAATAGCAAATCACACTACTTATCTCTGCGGTCAGCAGCAAAGAAAGAGGAGGTTTTGCAGGCGGTGTGGCCTGTTATAGGGAGACTATGGGGAGGGGCTGGTGACATGTTTCAATATTTTTCTATTTTCTTTGCTGCTATTGGTCAGAAGTAAAGAAGGAGAATAGCAATACGAGCCTCCGGGTCTTGTAATAAAATCCGTATGTAGTGAGCTCCCACTAGTAGTGGCTGTATAATCTGTATGTAGTGAGCTCCCCTAGTGTTGACTGTATTATCTGTATGTACTGAGCTCCCTCTAGTAGTGGCTGTATAATCTGTATGTAGTGAGCTCCCCTAGTGTTAACTGTATTATCTGTATGTACTGAGCTCCCCCTAATGGTGTCTATAATCTGTATACAGTGAGCTCCACCTAGTGGTGGCTGTATATTCAGTATGTATAAACTCCCTCTAGTGGTGGCTGTATAATCTGTATGTATTGAGCTCCCCCTAATGGCGGCTGTATACAGATTTATATAGACACCACTAGAGGGAGCTCACTACATACAGATTATACAGCCTCTACTAGAGGGAGCTCACTACATACAGATTAGAGAGCCACCACTAGAGGGAGCTCGCTACATACAGATTATACAGCCTCCACTAGAGGGAGCTCACTACATAAAGATTATCAGGGACGGCGTCAGCACCTGGCATACCCGGGCAAGCGCCGGGACCCACTGTGTTCCTTAGGGGGATGACTCACTTGCACTGTCCCTTTAAACATTTTTACTTACTTCACTGCTGCTGTGCTGCTGCCATCTCACAGGATCTCCTCCAGGCCTGCGAGACAGATCGGAGGAGGACTGGAGGAAATTGATCACAGCAGGGGCGGAGCGGAGGCGAAAGTAGACAGCATAGCAGCCAAAACCAGGAGCAGGGCAGGAGTAGGTGTGTGTGAGTCTGTGACCAGTAACATGAGGGGGCAGCCGCGTGAGGGCTTATCACTTACTAATGCAATAAATGCATCATGCTTGGTGTAGTGTTTTTGGGGAGGGATCCCGCCTCCACTAATAGAAGAATAATGAATTGCGCAACAAACCTCTTTGTGGGGGAATTCCTTAGACCCCCCAGTATACCTCGTACCACATACTATAATGTAATGTATATAGATGAGGAAAAGAAATGCACAGCAAGCAGTAAAGCAAATATTCCTACTAAAATGACTGAGCCTATAGTAATATTTGCTTTACTGCTTGCTGTGCATTTCTTTTCCTCATCCATATACATGTATGTACATAGTATGTGGTAGCCTGAGGTATACTGGGGAGGAGGGGGGGGGGTCTAAGGAATTCCCCCACAAAGATGTTTGTTGCTCATTATTCTCCTATTAGGCTGGGGGCAGGCTCAGACTGGCCCACAGGGGTACAGGTGAATCCCCCGGTGGGCCTCTGAGCAAGGTGGGCCCCTAGTTTCCCACCTCTTGCACAAGTGGCACATGACACAGTAGACGTATTGCACTACATACATATATTCAATGTACAGCACCTCAAACAGCCTATGTTCATATAAAAACTTGATAAATTATTAAAGAAACTCCCCAGTGTATTATTATAGACACGATCAGAGCTGAGATGACTTCTAGGTACAGAGGAAAGCTACCAGTGTCCTCTTCTCCCCAAGATCTACCTTCTCAAAGTTGCTGCAAGGACCCCCATAGTCAATCATCTGGTAGCATCTTGCTGCTGTGCGAGCAGGTGATACTTGAATGTATCTGTACTATGGCCCCCAAAATAAATTTTACTGGTGGGCTCTAGGAACCCCAGTCCGACACTGGCTGTGCAGATCCCTCCCCAAAAACACCACACCATGTAGCATTAATACATGGTATTTGGTAGCACACACACACCATGCATTGCAAACTCCTGTATGAGTCTGGTCCGGGGTCCGAATAATTTATTTATATTCTGTAGTTGCCCCCACCCTCTACAAAAAAATAAATTCTGCTTGCAGACTACCTAAATAAATGGAAACACCAAATTAGACCCCTAAATTCAGACCCCTAAATTAGTTTAGGCCCCAGACAAGATCCTAAATAAAATCAGAGCCCCAGACTAGACTCCTAAATTCGGAATTTAGACTAGAACCCCTAAATTAACTCTTACCCCAGTCTTCTAAATTCAGACCCTCAGACCATGTATAATACATGGTCTGGGGGTCTGAATTTAGAAGACTGGGGTAAGAGTTAATGCCACAAGGGGGCCCACTGAGGCTTTATCGCCCAGGGGCCCACATGAACCTGGCGCCAGCCCTGCAGATTATACAGCCTCCACTAGAGGGAGCTCAATTCATACAGATAATACAGCCACCACTAGAGGGAGCTCAATACATACAGATTATACAGCCACCACTAGTGGGAGCTCACTACATACAGATTATACAGCCACCACTAGAGGGAGCTCCTTACATACACATTATACAATCGCCACTAGAGGGAGCTCCCTACATACAGATTAAACAGCCACCACTAGGGCTAGGGGGAGATCACTACATACAGATTATACAGCCACCACTAGAGAGAGCTCACTGCATACAGATTATACAGCCACCACTAGAGGGAGCTCACTACATACAGATTATACAGCCACCACTAGAGGGAGCTCACTACATAAAGATTATACAGCCACCACTAGAGGGAGCTCACTGCATACAGATTATACAGCCACCACTAGGGGGAGCTCACTACATACAGATTATACAGCCACCACTAGAGGGAGCTCACTACATACAGATTATACAGCCACCACTAGAGGAAGCTCCCTACATACACATTATACAATCACCACTAGAGGGAGCTCACTGCATACAGATTATACAGCCACCACTAGAGAGAGCTCACTGCATACAGATTATACAGCCACCACTAGAGGGAGCTCACTACATACAGATTATACAGCCACCACTAGAGGGAGCTCACTACATACAGATTATACAGCCATCACTAGAGGGAGCTCACTACATATAGATTATACAGCCACCACTAGGGGGAGCTCACTATATACAGATTATACAACCACTACTAGGGGGGCTCACTACATACTGATTATACAACCACTACTAGGGCGGCTCACTACATACAGATTATACAGTCACCACTAGAGGGAGCTCACTACATACAGATAATACAGCCACCACTAGAGGGAGCTCACTACATACTGATTATACAGCCACCACTAGAGGGAGCTCACTACATATGGTGTAACGGTCACGTCCACACACACACAGGGGGAAGGATAGTGACCACTGCGCTCCACCCTCACCCCTTGCCCTGCCTACTTGCCTCACGAGTCCTGATGACAGGGGACAACTGGACGACAGTCCCTAACTTAGGATACGTGCAGGGAAGACAGACAAGACAAAATACGGAACATGAACGGACCGGGTCAGAACCAAGAGAGCTACGCAGTACAAAGGGTTAAGCAAAGAATGGTCAGGAGAAGCCGGGGTCAAATACCAGGAGAGTAGAGAAGTACAAGAGGAGTCCAAAGAGAGTAGTCAGGTGGGAGCCGAGGTCACAATACCAGGACGGAGGCGCAGTACAGGAGGAGCAGGCAAAGGATCGTCAGGGAACGGAATCAGGTGAGTATTCAGTAGTCCAACAAATAGCCAGGAACCTAGAAATTAACAGGCAACCTGTGGCCAGCAGGCTGCCTGTATTTATAGTGGGGAGTGAGGGTCATGTGACGTGGCCAGCGTCACATGACCGACAGACCAACCAGTTGAGCACCGAGTGATCAGCTCGGCGCTCAAGGCAGACTTAGGAGCAGGGAGCCACCCAGCAGTAAAGCCGCCGTGGGAATGAGGTCAAACACAGATCCTCATTCCTAAAGCTAAGCAACAGGTCTGCGGGTAATGGGGTTACATATGGATTATACAGCCACCACTAGAGGGAGCTCACTGCATACAGATTATACAGCCACGACTAGGGAGAGTTTACTACATACAGATTATACAGCCACCACTAGAGGGAGCTCACTACATACTGATTATACAACCACTACTAGGGGGGCTCACTACATACTGATTATACAGCCACCACTAGAGGGAGCTCACTACATACTGATTATACAACCACTACTAGGGGGGCTCACTACATACTGATTATACAACCACTACTAGGGGGGCTCACTACATACAGATTATACAGCCACCACTAGAGGGAGCTCACTACATACAGATTATACAGCCGCCACTAGAGGGAGCTCACTACATACAGATTATACAGCTCCCAGTGAACTAACAGATCTGTATTTGGCTCTTACTATGATATCTCTTGCAGGAGAAAACCCAGAAGGAAATGGCTTTGGTGAAGAGCGGATGGCTCTGGAGACAAAGTAAGTGGAGGCTCCTATCATACTGTGTACCCCAGAATATGGGTATAATGACATGTGAGGAGAACATAGCAGACATGGGCGATCTTTATGGAATAACACAAAAGAATAAAGAACATGTAATTTATAAATGGGGCTCATAACAGTGGGTAAAAGGATTTTGAAGACGTGGGGATGAGCCAGGGGCGTGACTATAAGAGTTGCAGAGGAATTGTATTCACCACTATTTTCTATAGGCTCTGTTTTGCGGAGATGGAAAAAGCACTGGTTTGACCTATGGCTGGATGGCGGTTTGGTCTATTATCCTGATGAAAGTCGCCAAAACATGGAGGAACGGATCCTACTGACACATAATTGTTTGAATGTCAGGGCCGGGCAAGAGTGTGGAGGTGAGTGATAACTGTAATCTCTAGTATTGTATACTAATTACTAAAATACTAGAAGTGTTATTATAAATCTATAACCAGACGATGCCCAGGTTATACCAGCATGCTCCATATCACTATATACAAGAAGATGTATAACTGATACCAGCTGTACATATATAATTATACACAGGAGATACCCAGGTTATACCAGCATGGTCCATATCACAGCAATGAAACTGCATGTATTATAGATTAAATACCTTACACAGAGCATGCTACAGAGAGGATATATGGGAATCAGTCCTTATGTGCCTACTTTTATTTTCTACCCAGTGTTTCTGTCCCTCAGGTCTACTCACAGATATGTGCCCCCTAACAGTAGATATCCCAAATATGTGCCCCCTAACAGTAGATATCCCAAAATATGTGCCCGCTCACAGTAGATATGCCAAGATGTGTGCCTTCTTCACAGTAGATATGCCAAGATGTGTGCCCCCTTCACAGTAGATATGCCAAGATATGTGCCCAGTGCCCCCTTCACAGGAAGTGAAAAAAAAAAAAAAATAAATCCTCCTGGCCTCGGGCCCCTGGCTCCTGCCATGATCTGCGCTCCCCATCAGCAGGATACTGTGACACATGGCGCTGCTGTGTAGGAGGAGCAGAGGCAGATTCCCAGCCTGCCCCGCTCCTCCTACTACACAGATCAGCAGGACCATCTGTGAGGACATCGCGCTGCAGCTGTGGAGCGCTGGCGGCTCAATGGTGGAGCAGGGAGCCAATAGTTCCCTGCTTCAGTGGTGTGCCTACAGTGTTTGACACCCGGGGCGGGTCCTTTCTCTACCCCCCCCCCCCCCCCATCCAATAATTTTAAAAAAATAGTACCCCCTCACAGTAGTATTGCCCTCACCTTACAACCTTTACAGTAGTTTTGTACAGATGTGTGCCCCCCTCACAGTAGTTATGCCCACATTGTGCCCTCTCACAATAGTTATGCCCTCTCTGTACCCCCTTCACAGTAATCCCCACTGTGCCACCTTCACAGTAATAATCCCCATTGTGCCCCCTTCACAGTTATAATGCCCACTGTGCCCCCTTTATTGTAGTAATGCCCATTGTGCCCCCTTCACATTAGTAATGCCCTCTGTGCCCCCTCCAGAGTATAAATGCCATCTATAGTAATAAAGACCTCTGTGCCCCCTCCA
This sequence comes from Bufo bufo, assembly GCF_905171765.1. Taxonomy (NCBI): domain Eukaryota; kingdom Metazoa; phylum Chordata; class Amphibia; order Anura; family Bufonidae; genus Bufo; species Bufo bufo. The sequence goes on from NC_053391.1 coordinate 686,304,388, forward strand.
AAGTAATAAAGACCTCTGTGCCCAATCCATAGTAATACAGTCCTCTGTGCCCAATCCATAGTATTAAAGACCTCTGTGCCCCCTCCATAGTAATACAGTCCTCTGTGCCCAATCCATAGTATTAAAGACCTCTGTGCCCCCTCCATAGTAATACAGTCCTCTGTGCCCCCTCCATAGTAATACAGTCCTCTTTGCCCCCTCCATAGTAATACAGTCCTCTTTGCCCCCTCCATAGTAATACAGTCCTCTGTGCCCCCTCCATAGTAATACAGTCCTCTTTGCCCCCTCCATAGTAATACAGTCCTCTTTGCCCCCTTCCATAGTAATACAGTCCTCTTTGCCCCCTCCATAGTAATACAGTCCTCTTTGCCCCCTTCATAGTAATACAGTCCTCTGTGCCCCCTCCATAGTAATACAGTCCTCTTTGCCCCCTCCATAGTAATACAGTCCTCTTTGCCCCCTCCATAGTAATACAGTCCTCTGTGCCCCCTCCATAGTAATACAGTCCTCTTTGCCCCCTCCATAGTAATACAGTCCTCTGTGCCCCCTCCATAGTAATACAGTCCTCTGTGCCCCCTCCATAGTAATACAGTCCTCTTTGCCCCCTCCATAGTAATACAGTCCTCTTTGCCCCCTCCATAGTAATACAGTCCTCTTTGCCCCTCCATAGAAATACAGTCCTCTGTGCCCCTCCATAGTAATAAAGCCCTCTGTGCCCCTTCCATAGTAATACAGTCCTCTGTGCCCCCTCCATAGTAATACAGTCCTCTGTGCCCCCTCCATAGTAATAAAGCCCTCTGTGCCCCCTCCATAGTAATACAGTCCTCTGTGCCCCCTCCATAGTAATACAGTCCTCTGTGCCCCCTCCATAGTAATAAAGCCCTCTGTGCCCCTCCATAGCAATACAGTCCTCTGTGCCCCCTCCATAGTAATACAGTCCTCTGTGCCCCCTCCATAGTAATACAGTCCTCTGTGCCCCCTCCATAGTAATACAGTCCTCTGTGCCCCCTCCACAGTAATACAGTCCTCTGTGCCCCCTCCATAGTAATACAGTCCTCTGTGCCCCCTCCATAGTAATAAAGCCCTCTGTGCCCCTCCATAGTAATACAGTCCTCTGTGCCCCCTCCATAGTAATACAGTCCTCTGTGCCCCCTCCATAGTAATACAGTCCTCTGTGCCCCCTCCATAGTAATACAGTCCTCTGTGCCCCCTCCATAGTAATACAGTCCTGTGTGCCCCCTCCATAGTAATAAAGTCCTCTGTGCCCCCTCCATAGTAATAAAGCCCCGTGTCCCCTCCATAGTAATAAAGCCCTCTGTGCCCCCTCCATAGTAATACAGTCATGTGTGCCCCCTCCATAGTAATACAGTCATCTAGTCCTCTGTGCCCCCTCGATAGTAATACAGTCCTCTAGTCCTCTGTGCCCCCTCCATAGTATTACAGTCCTCTAGTCTTCTGTGCCCCCCTCCATAGTAATAAAGACCTCTGTGCCCCCTCCATAGTAATACAGTCCTCTGTGCCCCCTCCATAGTAATACAGTCCTCTGTGCCCCCTCCATAGTAATACAGTCCTCTGTGCCCCCTCCATAGTAATACAGTCCTCTGTGCCCCCTCCATAGTAATACAGTCCTCTGTGCTCCCTCCATAGTAATACAGTCCTCTAGTCCTCTGTGCCCCCTCCATAGTAATACAGTCCTCTAGTCCTCTGTGCCCCCTCCATAGTAATAAAGACCTCTGTGCCCCCCTGCATAGTAATACAGTCCTCTGTGCCCCCCTGCATAGTAATACAGTCCTCTGTGCCCCCTCCATAGTAATACAGTCCTCTGTGCCCCCTCCATAGTAATACAGTGCTCTGTGCCCCTCCATAGTAATTAAATCAACTAAGGTATGGTTGTTGCAGGCCAGATTCTTACCCTTTACAGGACCTACACCAACACACTGCACCAGGCTGTTCGGGTTAGAGTCATTGCAGCCGAATTTGTCATGAGGACTAAAAGACATACCTTTCCACTGTATCTGCAAACAATAACAGTGTGTCCAACTTGGAAAGCATAACACGTTGCACCACATGTTCTCATTCCAGAGGGTAGAGCTATAGTCAACTGGTGGCCCTGATCTGTTTACCATGAGCCAGGGGGGCTCAGCCCATCCTGCAACGGGTAAGGGTGCTTCCCTGTCTATAGTTTTAGACTTAACCTGCTTCATGCCTGAGAAAAAGATAGTAGAGTTGGCCAGTTCAGACAATTCAGAAAAATTGAGGGGCACGGCGAAATAAGGCATACTGGCTGAACTCACAGGAATGTGAGTACAGATCCAACAGTCCCTCAATTTTTCAATGTCATTCAGTCCTTCAAACAGCACCTGATGGTGCCGTATCAAAGCATTGTCCTATACATCATTCAGTGGACGAAACACTGCTGACACGCTCAGGGTCAGAGCCACTGTCAGCAGGAGGATCTTCATCCTGTGGTTCCAAGACTATCTTGCAGTGAGAAGCGTGTATCCAGTTGGATTTTCCTTCAACCTTTCCAGCGGTGCGGGTGGTCAACAGTTATCACGGTCGGCGTGGCTATCACATACGTGACACAGAGGGAGGGAACGAGGAAGGCCCTGCCCAAGTGAGAGGGAAGGTGGTGACCCCTGACTCACCTGGCGGCTGGCACCTGGCTGCCCTGACGTCCCTAGACGGGTTCCTCACCCGTACGCCGATCACGTGCCTAAAGCCCTGGCTTTCCCTGAGCTGAGCCCTAGATAGTGAACAGGGCGATGGGAACACTAGTCCGCACCACTAGCTCTAAGGGAAAACACCAAGGGGAGGACAGACAACACAGACTCAACATATAATCCCAGGTGGGCGACAAAAGGAGACAACAATAAGCCCAACAGGGATCCGGAGGGTAGCACTCTGGAACGACAACCAGGATTCACAACTCCAGTGGGTCAGTATAGATGTCCAGGCAGGAAGCTCTATAACTGGCAACTAGAGAAGTGTGAGGGGAGAATATAAGGAGGTTGGGAGTGGCAGACAAGAAACAGCTGAGGAGGAGAAGCTACGGATCCCTGAGTGAGACAAAAAGGATAGCAAGGCAAACACAGAAAACAATCACTAAGAAACAACGTGATCTTTAGATATAGAGCGCGCAGCCACCCGCTGCGACTTCCTGACCCCGGGTATAACGGAGTCAGACGTGGCTCTTGATACCCTCGTGACAGTACCCCCCCTTTCACGAGGGGCCTCCGGACACTCAGGACCAGGTCTCTCCGGATGAGAGGCATGGAAAGTCTGAATTAACCTGTTGGCGTTTACCTCTGACGCTGGAACCCACATTCTTTCCTCGGGACCGTAACCCCTCCAATGCACCAGATACTGAAGAGAGCGGCGGACCCGACGAGAATCAACAATTCTGGCTATTTGAAACTCCAGATTACCAGCCACAATGACAGGAGGAGGTGGCAGCGGCGATGGTTCTAGAGGTGGAACATACTTCTTGAGTAACGATTTATGGAAGACGTTATGGATCTTAAAAGTCTGAGGTAGCTCCAGGCGAAAAGCCACAGGGTTAATGACGGCTACTATTTTATAGGGACCAATGAACCTAGGACCCAGTTTCCAAGAAGGAACCTTCAACTTAATATTCCTAGTAGACAACCACACATAGTCATTCACTCCTAGGTCCGGACCTGGCGACCGTTTCTTATCGGCCATGCATTTATATTTACCACTCATCTTTTTCAAGTTAACTTGCACCTTCTGCCATACCGATGAAAGAGATGAAGAAAACCTTTCCTCTTCGGGAACCCCAGATGACCCCCCCCTCTTTGAAAGTACAAAATTGGGGATGAAAACCGTATGCACCAAGGAATGGTGACTTGCCAGTGGACTCCTGATAATGATTATTTATGGCAAACTCAGCTAACGGTAAATATGATGACCACAACTCTTGGTTTTCAGACACAAAACACCTTAAATATGTTTCTAGGTTTTGGTTGGTACGCTCAGTCTGTCCATTCGACTGAGGATGGAAAGCTGAGGAAAAGGACAAGTGAACCCCCAAACGGGAACAAAAAGCTTTCCAAAACTTAGAAATAAACTGGGTTCCCCGATCCGAAACCACATCGGAAGGGACCCCGTGAAGCTTCACGATTTCACTGATAAACACCTGAGCGAGAGTTTTAGCATTAGGAAGTGCGGGTAGCGCAAAAAAGTGTACCATTTTGCTAAACCTGTCTACTACTACCAAGATAACTGTTTTACCCGCCGACAACGGTAAGTCAGTGATGAAATCCATTGACAGATGTGTCCATGGCCTATTGGGGATGAAAAGTGTCAATAAAGACCCTGCTGGACGTGTATGAGAGACTTTCGCGCGTGCACAAGTAGAACAAGTAGACACGAAATCCATTACATCCTGACGCAACCTTGGCCACCAAAAACGACGAGATAAAAGCTCCAAGGTTGCTTTACTACCCGGGTGTCCAGCAAGTGCCGAATTATGATGTTCTTTTAATAATTCAAGACGCAGGTTTAACGGTACAAACAATTTCTCTGAGGGGCAAGAGGCCGGGGCGTCCCCCTGAGCCTCTAACACCTTTCCCTCAAGAACAGAGTGTACAGCAGAGACAACCACTCCTCTTTGTAAAATAGGTACCGGATCACAAACATTACCCCCTCCAGGGAAACTACGAGATAATGCGTCTGCCTTGGTATTTTTTGCCCCAGGACGATAGGTGATTACAAAGTTAAATCTGGTAAAGAATAGCGACCACCTAGCTTGTCTAGGGGTGAGACGCTTAGCCGATTCTAGGTACAGAAGGTTCTTGTGATCCGTAATCACCGTGACGGGGTGGATTGCTCCCTCTAAGAAGTGACGCCACTCTTCAAGCGCCAGTTTAATCGCCAACAGTTCCCTATTTCCAATATCATAATTCTTCTCCGCAGAAGATAATTTTTTGGAAAAGAAAGCGCAAGGACGCCATTTGCCAGGAGACGGACCCTGAGATAATACAGCTCCCACTCCCACCTCTGACGCATCTACCTCGACAATAAAAAGCTGGGAGACATCAGGTTGAATTAGAACAGGTGCCGAGGTAAACCTCTCCTTTAGAGAGGAAAATGCATCTTTAGCGGCGTCAGACCATTTGGAAAAATCCGTCCCCTTCCTAGTCATGTCGGTAAGGGGTTTAACGATCACTGAATAATTTTTAATGAACTTTCTATAGAAATTAGCGAAACCCAAAAACCGTTGTAGGGCTTTAAGGTTCTCAGGAAGATCCCAATCTAAAATTGCCTGGACCTTCCCAGGATCCATGCGGAAACCTGAAGCAGATAATAGATATCCCAGGAACTGTAATTCCTGAACGGCGAAGACACATTTTTCAATTTTCGCATATAATTTATTCGTCCGTAGGACCTGCAGTACTTGCCTGACATGCACCTCATGTGTTTTCAGATCAGCCGAATAGATTAAGATATCATCTAGGTATATGACTACAAACCTGCCGATGAGATGACTAAAAATATCATTAACGAAATGTTGGAAGACAGCAGGGGCATTGGTCAGACCGAAAGGCATAACTAGATTTTCATAATGCCCCTCAGGGGTGTTAAAAGCTGTCTTCCACTCATCCCCTTCCTTGATACGAATCAGATTGTAGGCCCCCCTAAGATCAAGTTTGGAGAACCACTTAGCACCCGCAATCTGATTAAAAAGGTCAGGAATGAGAGGAAGAGGGTATGGGTCACGGATGGTTATCTGGTTTAACTCACGGAAATCTAAGCAAGGACGCAGGCCCCCATCTTTCTTTTTAACAAAGAAAAACCCTGCAGCCACGGGTGAAGAAGAGGGTCTGATGTGTCCCTTAGCCAGACTCTCGGAGATATAATCTTTCATGGCTTGTCTCTCGGGACCCGAAAGATTATACAACCTGGACTTGGGTAATTTTGCCCCGGGAATCAGGTTAACCGGGCAATCATAAGGACGATGAGGTGGTAGTTTCTGACAACCCTTTTCAGAAAAAACGTCCTCAAAGTCCGAAATAAATGTAGGTAGGGAAGCTATGGAGGCGATTAAGCAATTGTTATTTAAGCAATTCTCTCTGCAATGCTCACTCCACTCCAATATTTCCCTGGCCTGCCAATCCACCACTGGATTGTGCGCTACCAACCAGGGAAGACCCAATACCACCAGAGAGGGAAGGCCCTCCAGAACGTAACATGAAAGACACTCATTATGGTGGTCCCCTACCCGAAGGTGTAAATTATGAACAATGTGGGTGAGGTTTCTCTGAGACAGAGGAGCAGAATCTATAGCGAATACGGGAATAGGTCTCTGCAGCGTACAGAGAGACAAACCCATAGTGCGGGCAAAATGGGCATCAATCAAGTTTACCCCTGCTCCACTGTCTAGAAAAAAAGAAATAGACTCCGTCTTAACACCAAAAACAATGACCGCTGGTAACACAAATTGAGATGTTCGTATGGAGGAAACGTATACCCCCCGGCTGACATCCTCCGCACAGCCCGGGGTTAGTAGTTTTCCGACGGTCTTTTGTTTTTGAGAAAGGAGGGACAGACATTAATGAAATGACCCTTCCACCCACAGAAAAAACAAGCCCCCCCCCTACGGCGAACCTCGGGAGGACGGACCTGACGAGAAGTTCCGCCTAGCTGCATAGGCTCATCTAAGTCAGTACAGGCTGACTGTTGCTTGGGAGAGGTAACCAATTGCTCCGGAATTTTCGATCTCTCCCTAAGACGTCTATCTATTCTGATAGAGAGGGACATAACAGCATCAAGGGAAAGGGGGGTCTCATACAGCGCCAGTGCATCCTTAACCCTTTCAGATAACCCAGAGCAGAACTGACTCCTGAGAGCCGGGTCGTTCCACTGAGTATCCTTAGCCCACCTACGGAACTCTGAGCAATATTCCTCTGCTGACCGATCTCCCTGTAGGAGTCTCCGTAACTTCGATTCAGCCAGGGCGACTCGGTCAGGGTCATCATATATGAGACCCAAAGCCCCAAAAAATCCCTCCACTGACCGAAGAGCCTGAGAACCAGGGGGTAACGAGAACGCCCAGGATTGCGGATCCCCCTGAAGCAGGGAAATGACAATCCCTACCCGCTGTTCTTCATGACCTGAGGAGTAAGGGCGCAACTTAAAATATAATTTGCAGGCCTCACGGAACGTCGCAAATTTGTCCCTTCCCCCAGAAAATCTGTCGGGAAGAGCAACCTTGGGTTCTGTGACAACCTGGTTACCCATAGCAACCGCTGGGGGTGCGGTCTGCTGCATTTGCTGCTGTTGTTGGAGAACAGACGCCTTCAATCCTGCCACCTCCAAAGACAGGCTTTGAAGCTGTTCTGCCAAGGCATCAATAGGATCCATATTGGATTCTAAGTAGAGAGAAAAAAAAAACAACAAATAAAAAATTATATAATTTTTTTTTTTTTTCTCTCAAAAAGTAAGGGCCAGTTATAATATCACGGTCGGCGTGGCTATCACATACGTGACACAGAGGGAGGGAATGAGGAAGGCCCTGCCCAAGTGAGAGGGAAGGTGGTGACTCCTGACTCACCTGGCGGCTGGCACCTGGCTGCCCTGACGTCCCTAGACGGGTTCCTCACCCGTACGCCGATCACGTGCCTAAAGCCCTGGCTTTCCCTGAGCTGAGCCCTAGATAGTGAACAGGGCGATGGGAACACTAGTCCGCACCACTAGCTCTAAGGGAAAACACCAAGGGGAGGACAGACAACACAGACTCAACATATAATCCCAGGTGGGCGACAAAAGGAGACAACAATAAGCCCAACAGGGATCCGGAGGGTAGCACTCTGGAACGACAACCAGGATTCACAACTCCAGTGGGTCAGTATAGATGTCCAGGCAGGAAGCTCTATAACTGGCAACTAGAGAAGTGTGAGGGGAGAATATAAGGAGGTTGGGAGTGGCAGACAAGAAACAGCTGAGGAGGAGAAGCTACGGATCCCTGAGTGAGACAAAAAGGATAGCAAGGCAAACACAGAAAACAATCACTAAGAAACAACGTGATCTTTAGATATAGAGCGCGCAGCCACCCGCTGCGACTTCCTGACCCCGGGTATAACGGAGTCAGACGTGGCTCTTGATACCCTCGTGACAACAGTATTTGAAAGGGACCATCGAATCTTGGATCTAGTCCTTTTCTCACATGCCTCTATCACCACCCAATCTCTAGGCTGCAAGATGTGAGTTCCTTCTACTGAGTCAGGATCTGGAAGTGAAGCAAACACTTGTTTATGAGTATGTTCAAGCCGTTTTGTGAGGGCCTGGACATACCCAGCGAGATTGTCATTGTTCATCTGTAACTGCTGGGGGAAGTACAACCCAAGACAGAGAGCGCACCCAAACAAAATCTCAAAAGGAGACAGTCCTGTTTTTCGGTTGGGAGTGGTCCTAACAGAATATAGGGCGAGGGGCAGGCATTCTGGCCAAGGTCTTTGGGTTTCCTGCATGGCTTTATGGATCTTTAACTTCAACGTGCCGTTGAGGCGTTCAACTCGGCCGCTGCTTTGGGGCTTGTAGGCCGTGTAAAAAGCTTGAGTAACTCCTAGCGCCTGCATGACCTCCCTCATTACTTCTTCTGTGAAATGGGACACCCTGTCTGACTCAATGACTTCAGGAACACCGTATCTGCATATCAGTTCACTGACCGATTTCTTGCCGGTATTCTTTAGATTTGCCTTTGCTACTGGGAAGGCTTCCGGCCATCCTGAAATTAGATCAACACACACAAGAACAAACTCATACACACCTACCTTAGGTAGCTGTATATAGTCTATCTGCAATCTCTGAAATGGGTAAAATGGCCTTGGGGTGTGCTTGCCTGGAGTCTTCACCACTTGACCGGGATTATCCAATGCACAAATCATGCACCCTTGTACAAACCAAGCTGCTACTGTGGAAAACCCTGGTGCAATCCAACCAGCATTTACAACACTTACCATAGCACCTTTTGACAGATGGGTATGCCCATGGGCCTCCTGTGCCATAGCAGGATACATTGGACGAGGCAAACAACTCCTTTCTTTGTTTCTCCAGATTCCTTGTTCATCAACCTTGGCCCTGTGCTTTGCCCAAAGTTCTTTTTCCTCAGAAGGGGCTTGATCAGTCATTTTCTGGAGCACACTTACAGACACGTCTTCAGGCTTCAGGATTTTTACCGGGGTGGAGACAGTCTTTACGGGCTGTAGTGCCGCTTGTTTGGCCGCTTTGTCAGCTCGATCGTTACCTTTTGCCTCCACCATGTTGTGCCTGGTGTGTGCCTTGACCTTGATGATGGCAACTTCCTCTGGTAACAACAGAGAGTTCGTAAGTTCTAGTACAGAGTCTTTATTCTTTATAGGCGGGCCTGCAGATGTTAGGAAGTCCCTGGCCCGACAAATAGGTCCATAGTCATGTGCAATACCAAAAGCATACCTTGAGTCTGTGTAGATGTTCACCTTCTTCTCCTCAGTGCTTCACTGAGTGCCTTCAACTCTGTCTCTTGTGCTGACATATGAGGTGGGAGTGGTTCAGCTATACCTACCTCGTGCTGTGTGACCACTGCATATCCAGTATGGAACCGGCCATCCTCTCCCATGAACCTGCTTCCATTTACAAAATACTCAAAGTCAGGATTAGAAAGAGGTTTTTCATGAACGTGTACAAAACCAGAAATTTTCCTGCTGCAATAATTGTTCGCAATCATGAGGGTCATGTTCAACAAGATCAGTTAGAAGTTCTGATACACCTCCCTCCACCATTACTGAATCTGTAATTGGTAACAGAGTAGCAGGATTCAGAGAAGTACAACGTTTGAATGAGATGTTTGCAGGCATCAGGAGTGCACACTGTAGTCTCACTTGTCTGGCCATGGAGATATGTTTTGGTTGCACTTGAGTGAGAATGCCTTGAATGTCATGAGGAGTTTGAACAGTTACAGGGTAGTCCAGAATAATTTCAGAAGCTTTTTTAATCATGGCTTGCACTGCCGCTACTGCCCTGACACAAGAGGGGATGCAGAAAAGTAGGCAATGGGGCGTTGCCGATCTCCGTGTTTGAGTCAGTACAGCAGTGCTTTGCCCCTGCATTTCAGAACAAAACAAACAGAAAGTTTCGTCATATTTTGGAATGCCCACAGCGGGGGCAGACTGTATGCACAGTTTCAGAGTATGAAAGTTATTAACAGCTTCTTTTGTAAGATGAAAGGAATCAGAAAACAAACAGTCATAGAGGGGCTGCATTGACATAGATGCGTGCTGTATCCAGGGACGGCAGTATGAGACTAGACCCAAAAATACTCTCAAGTTCTGTGCTCCTTTGGGCACCTGTATCTTTTCCACTGTCTCTTTTCGTTCGGGGGTAAGGTGCCGGGCACCGTGTGACAGGCAGTGTCCAAGAAATATCACCTTGTCTTTACAAGACTGCAGTTTATGCCTAGAAGCTTTACAACCATTTTCTTGGAGAAAAATTATGAGTGACAGAGTGGAAGCTTGACAGCTGGTCTCTATTTCAGAACACAAAAGTAAGTCATCGACATATTGCAATAAGACCACAGTTCCAGGAGGGGACCAGTTGGCTAGGACAGACTGTAGTGACTGACTGTACATGGTGGGAGAGTTCTGGGCCCCCTGGGGTAAAACAGTCCATATCTACTGGTTGCTCTTGAAAGTGAAAGCAAAAAGATACTGACAATCTGGATGCAGAGGTACACTGAAAAATGCATTTGCCAGGTCAATCACAGTGAAACAGGTAGCTGTGGACGGAACTTGGGACAGCAGAATGTGCTGGGGTTTGTAGGACTGTGACTTTGTTGACCTCTCGAAGAACATGGACCATTCGATATGTGACTAGCTGACCCTTAACAGCCTTCTTCTTCACTGGAAATAGGGGAGTGTTTGCCGGGGACACAGTCTTGATGAGAACACCTGCTCGGAGGAAATCATCTATTTGGCTAGACACTGCTATTTCCTGAGCGTGACTCAATGGGTACTGTTTAACTTGCGGGGGCTGACACCCGGGCTGTAGAGACACCATCACAGGGGACACAGGTAATTTGCCTATGTCCGTCTTTTAGGTGGCCCAAAGGCTCTCGGGGACCTGGCTGAGCAGACTCTTTTCAGATTTTGTCCAATCAGGAATATTTAATTCAGCCACCGTTATAGAAGCCATCATTGGGCAGAGAACTTCTTTTGGGACTCCAAAGTCTATGTGACTAGTCCCATCTGGGTGTAGATAAATACTGTCCCTGAGCGGTTGGAGTACATCAGTTCCCAGAATAGGTTCAGGGAGATCATCCTTTACCAAAATTTGAGTGATAACTGTACTGGCTTTGATTTTTAGTTTGGTTCAGACTCACGGACAAACACGGTTTCCCCAGTGAAACCCATGGCTGGGACGTGGTATGGACTGAGTTGATAGGGTTTTAAAAAGTTCTGGTGAACAACTGTTTTGGCAGCCCCCGTGTCGACCAGGAATGGTACTGCCTTTTTATTTCCTAGGGATACCGGGATATGTATTTGGGGCCCCACGGACTCTACTTTTACAGGCAGAACTGTCACGGGGTACCGGTATCCTAGTCTGAAGACGGTGGTGATTGTGGACTAGATTGGCCACCGTTGTCTCTAGGTTTGCTGGGAACCCTGCAATCTCTCTTCATGTGACCTGGTTTGCCGCAATTGTAACATTTAAAATCACGTTTGGGACCGGTGCCCTGCCCCATGTATTTAACCGGAGCAGGGTTTTTCTTCATGTCTAGTTCTAACCCTTTGGCTGCAGCAATTCATTGGGTTAAAGGGGTCACACGCCATTCAGGTTTACAAGCTTTCAGCTTAGCCTGGAGGGTTTTTCTTCCATGTTTCCAGCTTGATCCCAACCCATGTCAGTCCAAATAGTCCTTAGTCCTGCAACATAAGTCTCAACAGTCTCCTGAGGATCCTGTACTACGTCTTTAAGACTTTGGGAACTTTCTTCCTCCCTTGTACGTGCCCATTCTGTAAAAACCCTGACAAATTCAGTCCCAGACTGTAAAGTCTTAACCCAGTCTCTAGTCATAATATCCATGGGAACATTTCTGTGTTCGTGACTCGCCCATCTTTAGCAACATCAGATCCTTTAAGTCAGTCCAAGTAGCCCCATAAGTCATCTGTATCTGTTGAAGAGTCCTAAAAGTAGGCATAGGTCTCATCAGAGGGTCGGGCAGTCGGGTCAAAAGTCCGAGTTGGTCTTTCGGACTCCAGGGGTGGTACTAAGTCACACTGGCGTGAAGAAATTCAGGTTCCTGATTCCGGCTGGTCGATCTAATGACCTGTCCTGGTGGTCTTGAGGTTGTATCAGGTCCTCCTCCCATCGCCCCCTGTTGTGGGTCTGGGTAGGAGTCTTGTCGTAGTCAGAACAGGGTAGAGTCCTACAGGTCTGTGGGGTCGGGGGGCACCACAGGCTCAGCACGCATTGGCCCAGTCTGGATTCTGATTGCCACAGACATTACCAGTCCATCCCACCGGTCCATTCCCTCTTAGAGGTCTAGGGGCAGTTGGATATGGCGGAGGTCGTTCGTCAGCATCATTGTCTTTTGATTTCCGAGTATACAACAGTCTACCTCTTACTACTTATCCTCGCCACCCCTCAGTTTCAACTTCCCCTGCCACTTTAACCCAGGTATTAACTACTTCTTCACATCCATGATCCTTTATCCAACCACAATGTGTCCTTCTGAATCTTTCCCAAGTATCCACATTCAAATTTTCATCCTTCATTCCTACCTTCTTCAACACCCTGTCAATATTTTTTAAACCTTCTTTTCCTTTCCTCTCTTCGACTAAAGTCTTAGTTGTTTTGTAACCCTCTGGTATACTGAAATTGTTCCCCATTTTCTATGTCAATCTTTTTCCACAGAAAATTAAACAATTATTCAGACGTCTATTTCCCTCAGTTTCCTCAGAATTTCCCCACTATATTTACCTATATTAGTGAGTTTCTTAACCAATCAAAACCTCACAAACCGGACATTGGAGTCCAAGGACTTTGATTACCCTTCCTGTAATTCTCCAAGATTTTCCACATACAATAAAGAACAAATAAGGCATATACCCAAACTCCCAAAACTAAACCAAAAACTTCCCAATTGAGACTGTCCATCTCTTAGGTCTCAAAGTCCAACAATCATAGTCATTTTCAGGTTCTTACCAAAAATAGGCTCAACTATAAAAAGACTTAAACATACATTCAATCACCAGATCCTCGAACCGGACAAAACACTCAGGGAGACACAGATATAGTGTAAGATAAAGTCTCTTACTGTAACGGGGTGCCGAAGGCACACTCGGTCTCCCATCAGCTGCAGACCTGCTGCTTAGCTTCGGGAGCGAGGATCTGTGTTTGACCTCGTTCCCAGGGCGGCTTTGCTAGCTGGGAGGCTCCCTGCTCCTAGGTCTGCCTTGAGCGCCGAGCTGATCACTCGGTGCTCAACTGGTCGGTCTGTCGGTCATGTGACGCTGGCCACGTCACATGACCCTCACTCCCCACTGTAAATACAGGCAGCCTGCTGGCCACAGATTGCCTGGTAATTTAGGTTCCTGGCAGTTGTTGGATACCTGTGCACTTACCTGATCCTGTTCCCTGACGATCCTTTGCCTGCTCCTCCTGTACTGCGCATCCTTCCTGGTATATTGACCTCGGCTTCCACCTGACTATTCTTTGTGGACTCGTTTGGTACTTCTCGACTCTCCTGGTATTTATGACCCCGGCTTCTCCTGACCTTTCTTTGCTTATCCCTCTGTACTGCGTTGTCCTCTTGGTTTTGACCCGGTCCGTTCACTATCCGTTATTTGTCTTGTCTGTCCTTCCCGCACGTATACTAAGTTAGGGACTGCCGTCCAGTTGTCCCCTGTCATCAGGACTCGTGAGGCAAGTAGGCAGGGCCAGGGGTGAGGGTGGAGCGCAGTGGTCACTATCCTCCCCCCCTGTGTGTGTGTGTACGTGACCGTTACACTTACCTTTTAGCGCTATTTCTTGTATCAAATCCCGGAACGTCCAATTTGTCGGAGACCAGATGAAGTGTCTTTTAGTTGAGCCCCACGTTGGGCGCCAAGATTTTGTAAGGGAAATATCCCTTCACCTATAATTGCTGAAATCCAAATTAAAAAGGATGCGAGAGCTCGGAGAAACTGACACAAACATTGGATGTAGTTGTATCAGATTTCTCTTTAATTCAAAGACAAGCTCACAATAATATAGGCTTGAAACAGAAAAAAACATCACATGACATTTGCAGTTATAAGATATAGATCATAAGACCATACAAGACCATACGTATGTTTCCAATCCTCTCTCCTCTTCCCCCCCCCCCCACCCCCACACTTACTGAGGCTCAGACTGCTAGATAGGAAACTGTGGGGAGGGGATGTGGGTGCACACATGAGCTGACCTTTTCATGCCTTGTTTTAGATTAACCTTGTATGCTCTATTCAAGACACTGACCTCCATCTGCCACATACACAAGATGGAGGACATGTTTATACAAAATGGATTCTCATCCCTCACAACACCCAGGTTATACCAGCCTAAAATAACATTTTATGTATCTTGTAGTGTTTCTCCGTCTATCAGGACAGTAATAGAGAAATGTCTTGTCTTCCCTTCAGATATTGAGCCTCCGGAGGGAAGTAACCGGGATTCATTACTGACAATAGAGATGAGGGATCGCTCCAGGCTGGTGCTGTGTGCAGAGAGTGGGGACGATGCAGTGTGAGTATATGGCGCCACATAGAGGACAGGACCCTTGTACTCAGATAACCCGGCTGGTTTTAACCTTTAATTTCCCTGATGCGATTTTCTTACCATTTCTTACATGATTGTACTAAATTACATTCTGTATTATACTCCAGAGCTGCAATAACTATTCAGCTGGTGCAAAAGCAAAAGACAAAGTTAGTCAGCACAAACTGTAATGAAGTGAGTGAGTAGGTTTATTTACAAAGTACCTAATATTCACTTAATGTAGTGAATATAGAATTAGTTTATATATTATATCCTTGCAGAATGATGTTACATTGTGCTTGCTTTTACTTTTGTATTCTATTTGGTGGAGTCACTGTGTACATACATTACATTACTTATCCTGTACTGATCCTGAGTTACATCCTGTATTATACTCCAGAGCTGCACTCACTATTCTGCTGGTGCAGTCACTGTGTACATACATTACATTACTTATCCTGTACTGATCCTGAGTTACATCCTTTATTATACTCCAGAGCTGCACTCACTATTCTGCTGGTGCAGTCACTGTGTACATACATTACATTACTTATCCTGTACTGATCCTGAGTTACATCCTGTATTATACTCCAGAGTTGCACTCACTATTCTGCTGGTGCAGTCACTGTGTACATACATTACATTACTTATCCTGTACTGATCCTGAGTTACATCCTGTATTATACTCCAGAGCTGCACTCACTATTCTGCTGGTGGAGTCACTGTGTACATACATTACATTACTTATCCTGTACTGATCCTGGGTTACATCCTGTATTATACTCCAGAGCTGCACTCACTATTCTGCTGGTGCAGTCACTGTGTACATACATTACATTACATATCCTGTACTGATCCTGAGTTACATCCTTTATTATACTCCAGAGCTGCACTCACTATTCTGCTGGTGCAGTCACTGTGTACATACATTACATTACTTATCCTGTACTGATCCTGAGTTACATCCTGTATTATACTCCAGAGCTGCACTCACTATTCTGCTGGTGGAGTGACTGGCAGCATTTTGAATAAAGACTTGACTGTTGACCCCCTTTTCCTCCATATAACCCTATATACATAGTGAGATCTAATCTGCAGAGCAGGTCTATGGAGGGTTCCCTCAGGTCACAGAGGTCGTCCAGTGGACGGTGTTTTATAATCTGTAGCTTCTGCCAAGTGCTGACATTCACTATAATCTGAGCACTGGTTGGCCGGCAGAAATTACCCATAATCCCTCCACCTGCTCACCTGCCCTACTTTACTGAGGTGCTGACTATGGAGATGCACATGTTGAGTAGTTATACAGATGAGGCCAGTGATTGGCTGCAGTGGTCACATGGGCGGTTGGTGATGTCACTGCATAGGTGGCGGGGAGCATCGGCAATTTTTATTGTGATGGAAAACCCCTTTAAGCCATTTTATAGACACTAAGTTTGGTCAGAGCCCCATAAATGTCCTGTAATAGGGACACTACCACCCCCACCTTCACCACCACATGTCCAACATCCGACCTGGGGTGAAACATTGATTGACATATATGCTTCTACTACTCAGCACACCAGTAAACAGGTTGAGTGATGTGTGGAATTGTTCTGAAACACTCTGTGCTGCTGTAGCTATTATGTACGTAACAAGAAGTTCATACGACTTATATTTTCTTTCTTTTCTATTTAAGTGCTTGGAAGTTAGCTTTACCGGACGCAAGATCCCAGCCGGTAAGTCGTCACGGGGTGGGTCATAAGTGTCCACCATTTTTTTGTTTAATCTAATTAGGTCCAAAATTCCATTCTGATTATTTTCATAATAGATCTTTGTAGCTTTCAAAGCTCCATTTTCCTGATACAGAGCTCCAAATCCTCTGCGTAAGAATCCAGATAAATGATCATGTTCTGTTTGCATGCAGCCACCACTAGAGAGAGCTCAAGAGTTTACTGCATGTGATTTATACAGCCACCACTAGAGGGAGCGCAAGAGTTTACTGCATGTGATTTATACAGCCACCACTAGAGGGAGCGCAGATGCTTACTGCATGTGATTTATACAGCCACCACTAGAGGGAGCTCAGGAGCTTAATGTATGTGATTTATACAGCCACCACTAGAGGGAGCGTAGGAGCTTACTGCATGTGATTTATACAGCCACCACTAGAGGGAGCTCAGGAGCTTACTACATGTGATTTATACAGCCACCACTAGAGGGAGCTCAGGAGCTTACTACATGTGATTTATACAGCCACCACTAGAGAGAGCTCAGGAGCTTACTGCATGTGATTTATACAGCCACCACTAGAGGGAGCTCAGGAGTAGAATGTATGTGATTTATATAGCCACCACTAGAGGGAGTGCAGGAGCTTACTACATGTGATTTATACAGCCACCACTAGGACCTTACTGCATGTGATTTATACAGCCACCACTAGAGGGAGCTCAGGAGCTTACTACATGTGATTTATACAGCCACCACTAGAGGGAGCTCAATGTGTGCGATTTATACAGCCACCACTAGAGGGAGCGCAGGAGCTTACTACATGTGATTTATACAGTCACCACTAGGAGCTTACTGCATGTGATTTATACAGCCATCACTAGAGGGAGCGCAGGAGCTTACTGCATGTGATTTATACAGTCACCACTAGAGGGAGCGCAGGAGCTTACTGTATGTGATTTATACAGCCACCACTAGAGGGAGCTCAGGAGCTTACTGTATGTGATTTATACAGCCATCACTAGAGGGAGCTCAGGAGCTTACTGTATGTGATTTATACAGCCATCACTAGAGGGAGCTCAGGAGCTTACTGCATGTGATTTATACAGTCACCACTAGAGGGAGCGCAGGAGCTTACTGTATGTGATTTATACAGCCACCACTAGAGGGAGCGCAGGAGCTTACTGTATGTGATTTATACAGCCACCACTAGAGGGAGCTCAGGAGCTTACTGTATGTGATTTATACAGCCATCACTAGAGGGAGCTCAGGAGCTTACTGCATGTGATTTATACAGCCATCACTAGAGGGAGCGCAGGAGCTTACTGTATACTGTTCCCTCTGGTGGTGGCTGCAGGCAGTTTTATATTGTACCAACCAACAAAAAAAAACCAATAACCCCATATAGAATAAGAGAGCACACATATAAAATATATGTAGTTTATTAAAGACACATTAAATGACAATAAATATAACATAAAGGCACAAAGTAAAGGGGGGTGGTAGTGCGCCCCATGTGGTGGGACCAAAATCAACCACCCTCACATATACCGGACTAACAGGGAAAAAGGGGTCACAGACATTGGGTATAAAGCTGCATACTAATGGGAGAGCTGTAAGTTCACCCAAAGTAACCTATAACCATGTGTATGCTACATACAATAATACAAAAAGGTCAATGTGGTCACACACAGCACACCTACCCCCCAATGGTAACATAGATGGCAATCCGGTAAATGCGGATTACCAAATAGTAACACAATCAGGGGCCGAGCAGGAATGCTGCGTGTAAGCAAGAAATCATACTGAATAAACAAAGTAACAATGCATGAAACAAAAACACAAGTTACCCATGGTATGCCGGAACCCAAGATCGGTGACCAGAGCTGCACCTCGACGCGCGTTTCGCCGAGAAAGGCTTCGTCAGGAGGTAAAGGTAACAAACAGTGTCCATCCTTAAATAGTGTGGTCCACAGCCGGAAGTTGATTAGCGCATACGCCCAGTGATGCAGAGTGTAACATCATAGGGGCGCGCCGCCCACTCCCAGGAACCAGGTGAGGCCGGCCCAACACGTCACATGACCAGACAGGGAGGAGGGAGCCGCGCTGACAACACGCAGCCACACCCCCCTCCCGTCCGATCACATGACATGGGGGCGTGCGTTAGCCGGCTCACAGGAGACAGGTATAGGAGCGCCACCGCGATGCCCCCCCCCCGCAGCGCATCGGTGCGATGCGCTATTGCCAGGTGGAGATAGCGACTGACCAGTGCAACAGATCACGATGTTTATCAGGATGTATTTTTATATTTTAATTTAGATTGTAATATTGAAAACGGGATCCGGCATACCCATGCAGCAATAAATGGACAGCCTAATGACAGGATACATCTCAGATACAATATATATTCCAATCTGATGCATATAGAAACGGAATCCCTATGTAACCCCCATGTTTACAAATCTCTAAAGCTGGAACAATCAAATACATATATAACGTATGAAAAATAACTACAGTAGAAATAATGGCCCAAAACGTTAGCCCACTATGCCATATCATAACGGGGGCATACAGGTAACCTATCTCATGAATAAAGAGCTAACACTATGAATCTTAAGAAAAAAATAAATAAAAAAAAAGTGACACACATAATAAATATATAGAAGTGACAATAATATCGCAAAAATTGATAAGGTGACTAAAATAGATGCTAGAGTAAAGTGCACGGTGCAAAGTAGCCCTGAGATAGTAACCACAGAGTTAATGTATACTGCACGCATAATTCGTGCCAATAACCTAGCCCCCTAACAAGGTGGCCAAAATCCTAACAATTAGGGGTTATAAGGGGTAAAAATCAGCTGCCACAAGTATCATCCCACTCCTTAGTGAGGGTGTTGGGGTTTTGATAGATGTCCATTGCTCAATAGAGAGATGTTCTACTCTAGGGCCGAAACTCGCATATCGCCAATGGGACCACACGCAGTCGCAGCAATCAGATGTACGTCTCATTGAGTTTTATATTGTAGCCATGCAGGGGATTTGGATCCATGTATGAGAAGAACAAACCTCTTACTATTATAAAGACATAGTATCAGAGTAAGGCCTCCTGCACACTACAGTATTTTTTCACGGTCCGCAAAATGGGGTTCCGTTGGTCCGTGATCCGTGACCGTTTTTTCGTCCGTGGGTCTTCCTTGATTTTTGGAGGATCCACAGACATGAAAAATAAAAAAAAAATCTAAGTCAAGTTTGCCATTGAAATGATAGGAAAAAACGGACACGGATCACGGACACGGATCACGGACACGGATGACAATCTTGTGTGCATCCGTGATTTTTCACAGACCCATTGACTTGAATGGGTCCGTGAACCGTTGGCCGTGAAAAAAATAGGACAGGTCATATTTTTTTCACGGCCAGGAAACACGGATCACGGATGCGGCTGCAAAACGGTGCATTTTCCGATTTTTCCACGGACCCATTGAAAGTCAATGGGTCTGCGAAAAAAAACGGAAAACGGCACAACGGCCACGGGTGCACACAACGGTCGTGTGCAGGAGGCCTAATCGGCGCAGGATATAAGCTCCTGCATGACTGTGTATAATCTCTAGAGTGGAATGCTATAAGTGCAGTATATGGCGGTGATATCTGCTCTGCTCTCTCCAGGTCTACATATATAATCCATATGACGACAACTACCACACTGTCGCAGCGAACTCTCATCAGGCTGTGTACATCAATCCTGGCTACTACGAGCATGGCTACGGTACGTTCTACAGATAGGATAGCCAGATCAGTCATTTCTTCGAGTGACCGTCTGAGTCTAGTCCTACAGCTGCAGACATGAAGTGATGACGTCAGCGAAAGTCTGCAGCTCCAGAGAGGAGTCCGTGGTGGCATAAAAATGCCCCATGAGTCCTGATCAACATAAAGAATTTTTTACTATCCGGAAACTGTCAGCAAGGAGGTTTCCTGCTGCTAACCCCCTTACTCTATGAATTCATGGCCTATATCCATCTTTGTACTTCTCTGATGGATGTAAAATGAAATCTGAGGCCACTTTGCAAACTGTCTATACTAAAACATTCTTTTTGTTATGTGTATACAGCTTCAGTGCAGACTTATACGTCTCCACGGTAACAGACAGCAAACCCTGTGTAGTCTGATCCTGTGACACGCCCATTCATCTGCCCCCTACCTCTAGATTAGTAGGTGGATGGCTAGACGGGTGCACTACAGAGAGCAGCCATGAGCTATGGAGGTACATAAGTCTGCATGGGAGTTGAATACACAAAACGGCAGGAGATAGAATTTTTTTTTCATGAAGATTACTTGTAAATATTTTTTAATAGATTAAAGGGTAACTGTCATTTTTTTTATTTGCTAGTTTATTAGTTTATTAGAGCTAGGCATGAGCAGGAGCTCCGTACAGTATTAGAATGTATTGGCTCCCATGAGCCGAAGGTATTGCTTCGCGAAGTCTCGTGAGATTTCGCGCAATAACTTCATAAATTAATTTGTACTTTAAAAAAACATTCCCTTTCCCGAACTCGGGTTCAGTTCCAAGTGGTACCTTGGAACAGATCCCGAGTTCGGGAAATGGTTTCTTACAGTACAAATTAATTTATAAAGTTATTACGCGAAGTCTCGCAATAATAACTTCGGCTCATCGGAGCCAATACATTCTAATACTGCACGGAGCTCCTGCTCTGCACAGTATTGGAACAAAGTTTTATGCGAATCGACTGCGGAGGTTTCATCCAAATTGGATTTGCTCATCCCTATTTGCTGGGTTCATGGTTTCCTGCTTGCACTTCTGGATGTGAATTTTTCTGGAAGCCTTATACTGCCATCTAGTGGCCATGGTGCATCCTTACAATGTACTGTGGAATAACAAGACCTTTTAGCTTTTACACTATTATTTAAAGGGGTTGTTCCATGACTAATATCATATAGGACAGGCATGCTCAACCTGCGGCTCCTCCAGCTGTTGTAAAACTACAACTCCCACAATGCTCTGCTGTAGTCTGAGAGCTGTAGGCTGTTCGGGCATGCTGGGAGTTGTAGTTTTGCAACAGCTGGAGGGCCGCAGGTTGAGCATGCCTGATATAGGATATGACAATCACTTTCTAACAAAGCTAGAATCGGCCCTGTACCTCACATGGATCCAGAGATCTTCCAATTCATTTTCTGCTGCAGCTCTCTCCCTATCACAGCTCAGGAGGCGTGTCCATGCTCTCCCTATCACGGCTCAGGAGGCGTGTCCATGCTCTCCCTATCACGGCTCAGGAGGCGTGTCCATGCTCTCCCTATCACGGCTCAGGAGGCGTGTCCATGCTCTCCCTATCACGGCTCAGGAGGCGTGTCCATGCTCTCCCTATCACGGCTCAGGAGGCGTGTCCATGCTCTCCCTATCACGGCTCAGGAGGCGTGTCCATGCTCTCCCTATCACGGCTCAGGAGGCGTGTCCATGCTCTCCCTATCACGGCTCAGGAGGCAGTTGAAGGATGAAACTGAGCATGTGCGGCCATCTCAGTGAGCAGGACAAAGAAATAAGAAAAAGAACAAACAGCAGGTGGCGCTATACAGATACATTTTATCGTATAGCTCAGTGGTTATGCTAAATTCTTAATGACATGCAATTACAAAAGTATTCAGATGCAGGTGTCGGTTTGAAAACGGTAGAATATTTTAAGATCTATTGAGGAAATAAGAAATATAGGACGGCTCACCTTCTCATTGATGATGTAGAGGTGCTCCAAACTAGTGTTACACCCTACCCCCAAAGTAAAAGAAATTCGCAAAAGTGGATGGGCACTCTGATAGATGGAGTCACATAGAGGGCAGATTTGTCACTGGAATTTTAATATAAACAATAACAGACTATTATAATGCTGGATAGAAGAATCCCTATCAAGGCATGATATTTCCAAAATGCATCCTATATCAAATACATAAAATGTAAAATAAAATAAAAAAATTAAAAAATAGCTTCCTGCTATCTGGGATAAAAATGCAGGGTAAAATCCACATAAACGGACACGTGACACGTGGGATAAATGGAACTGATTGCGGTGTTCACGCAGCCTGATGGGTTTTTAGAGCCCCTCGGTGCAGGATCGCATGTGGTCGATAAAAGGCCTAGGAGTCTTCCTATATACCGTGCACTATAGTTCATATGTCTCCAGACATGCGCCGGTCTAAGGCTTGGGACTAGCGGTCACAAGGTAGCGGTCTTTGTATCCGTATGGATGGTGACGGTGCAGAAAGTCTTATATGATGTCACTTTAATCATAATATCAGCATGTTGTTCTAGGGGTTAGATCTTTCGCAGTGAATAATCGGTGCCAGTGACAAATCTGCCCTATATGTGACTCCATCTATCAGAGTGCCCATCCACTTTTGCAAATTTTAAGATCTATGTTTGCTGTCAGTGAATGAAATCACTGCTGGCATTTCTTCTGAACGTATCTAGCTCACACAGCTGAAGGCTTGTTACAGTGTATCAGTGTATGTATATACAGGACAGGAGACAAATTTTTCTGCACTGACACACTGTAACACCCCCGCTGCTGTGTGAGGACCAGCACAGAAGTTGTTTTTTTTTACCGCCTATGAACCTTCTGATTTCGTTGATTTTATCTCTCGCCCTAGGTCCCGGAGTGACGCGAGTGATTGTCAGGGACAACCGTGATTCGTTAGGCGAACAGATGGCTCTGGGTTTTCTGGCGGGAGCCTTGACCACCAGCGCTTTCAGTTCCATCATGTGGCTTCCCTGCTGGTTTTAGGGGCCCGGGTCTGGCAGATAATTGGCTAAAGCAGGCATGCTCAACCTGTGGCTCTCCAGCTGTTGTAAAACTACAACTCCTACCATGCCCTGCTGTAGGCTGGTAGCTGTAGGCTGTTTGGGCATGCTGGGAGTTGTAGTTTTGCAACAGCTGGAGGGCCGCAGGTTGAGCATGCCTGGACTAAAGCTTTATCAGTTCGGGGAGCGGTCTATTCCCAAATCCAATTAACCCTTGCAGGTTGTTCGGAAACCTTAGATGCCATCAGTCGTCCCACAGGAGAGCAAAACATAATGTGCAATCTGGAGTCCTTAACCCTTTATTAGACTCTGCGCCACTTTATTATATCCTTTACTGTAGATGCGATTGAATAGTTTACATTTGGGTTAGAATTCAAATGATCTCCTGTGGCTTTAAGAGGTACTTAAAGGGACGGTGCACAGAATTGCTTGAAAATGATGAATGTAAATATTTAATTCTGAAATAAAGCAGACTGAGGATGTGTGTGTTCTATAGCGCATTATTAATATGTCCACCGGGGGGCAGTATTGTCATATACTATCAAGGGGGCTTGGAAATATTTTCCTGGAATATTCCCGACTTTCAGTTATAAAAGGTTTGACCTCCATACTTGCGCAGGCTGCGTCTTCTATGGGATGACACAGACAAGGACTGCAAAATGAATAGAACTCCCAAGCCAGCAGTTTATAATGACACTAATCATTAAA
Organism: Bufo bufo; assembly: GCF_905171765.1. NCBI lineage: Eukaryota > Metazoa > Chordata > Amphibia > Anura > Bufonidae > Bufo > Bufo bufo. The sequence continues at coordinate 686,328,380 of NC_053391.1, forward strand.
CCCGACAGTACAAGCCACACACGGCGGCCATGAAACATACATGACCATTAGTAGGTGGAGAACATGATTCATTGCAATTAAAATGATGCATATATATAGAAAGTACAGACCTGAATAGAATGCAAACAAAGCAGTATATACTGATATACATGAATAAGAATATGTGGTATGTATGTTAAGCGCCTCCAGACGGTTCTCTGAGTGTCTCTCTCCACTCACTTCTATGGGGATATGCTTACCTGGCCAACTCCCGTACTGAAAGCTAGAACATATCCAGAAAACCATCCACCATATAATATAATGTAAAGAACATTCACTTCTGGGACGCTATAAGTGATGAAGAAAATATGGAAAGTCAGTTTAAGGGAATATTGCAGCGCCCTCTGGTGGTGATCATTGGTAGTGGACATTTACAGCACGGCGATGGCACAGAAGTCGCGGCTTGCCTATTCTAGAAGCCTCTGGGTGTTAGGGATGTTGGGGGTTGTAGTTTTGCATCAGCTGGAGAGCCACAGCAGAGACTACGGCACTGTGTCATAAATAGATGCCAACTATACTGGGGGATTGGATCGGACTGTAGGTGCCATATTTCATAAGAGACCAGAAGAGGGATGACATCATCGGCCCCCGTCTCCGCTGATGAGAGGCCTGTGTTGAGAGCAGGGGTGTTGTTATATAATGGCGTATTCCGCGTTCCTTAGTGGAGACTTCAGCACTAAAAGGTAGGTAATGAATGACCCTGATAAGCAAGAACTATCGCCTAGGGCCAATTGTGGTTTCATGAATCTGCCACTAGGGGGAGCTCACTGTATACAGATTTTTACAGCTCCCAATGAGTTCAGTGTAAAGTCATATGCAGGGAGCTCCACCTAGTGGTGACTGCAGGCAGTTCAATATTGTCTCTTTAAACAATATCAGTGTGAGAAAATGGAGGTGCAAACAGACATATACACACATATACAGTATATATATATTGTGGGGACTCGCTCTGGTGGACAGGATTAGCGGACACAGTACAGAGGCAACAACAAGTTCTTTGGATCAAACAGTTCAGTGTTTTATTCACACTTTAGGCAAGTGACAAAACAAGCAGTCATAATCAAACAAAAAGTCACCTTGCGGTGTTGGTGGTAATTCATACCACGCGGCAATTCTGCCTCAAAGAGTCCTTGCTGATAGCAGCACCAACCTGTTTTCACGCCAAACAGGTAGCAAGCCTTCATCCAGACACAAGGCTCCCAGATCCCAACACAGAGACCTCACTTCTGAGCCCAGCTGCCTATTTAAGGACAGCCAGGTGCTGCCAAAACCCGGACCGGCATTTAAAATCCAATCCGGTATTTGACCTCACCTGGCTGTAAATCGGCCTAGCAGCACATTCTGGGAGGAAAATACCTGTTTTCCCAGACCAAACCTCTCACTGCGTCACTATATATATATATATATATATATATATATGTGTGAATTGAAGAAACAGATACAAAGTGCTGCTAGGAAGTTTGGTGGTATAGACTGAAGAACTTCACTTGCAATCTATGGAGAGCTTCAGTGAGTGACAGCATAGGGTAGAGGTTAGTATCCCTAGTTATCTAGAGAACTTTAGAGATTGATACCTATTATCCCTGGTGGTCTAGGGTGGTTAAGGGGTTAACGGTAATACTGTGTGTTACCAGGGTTACTGTGAGTCAAAACATAATACCCCTAGAGGTCTAGTGCAGTGAAAGGGTTACCTAGGGTGACTATTAGTGGCCATTAGTGGCTTCCTTTAGAGCGTCATGTTGGCAGAATCTATTATGAACCCTAGAAACCTCCTGGTGGTGGAGTGAGGAATCTCTGACTCCTGCCAATTGATAATCCAGCCCAAACGCTGGAGGAAGGACTGAGCCTACAGAAGATGAAGATGAAGAGTCTCTACTGAGTGGGCTTTTAGGAGCCAATCGTCCAGATATGGAATGATCTCCAGGCCTCTCAATCTGAGGGGAGCTACTACAGCTATTACAACCTCACCTTTGGAAAGATATAGGGGGCGGTTGTGATGTCGAAGGGAAGCGCGGCAAACTGAAAATGTTTCACCGTCCCCCTGAGACTCACTGCCACTCGTAGATACATCCTGTGGGCCTGGCACACAGGGATGTGAAGATAGGCATCCCTTAGATCCAGTGTAACCATCAGGTCCCCTGGGCTCAGGATGCTGATTACCGATTTGGTGGTTTACATCCGGAACCGCCTTTTCTTTATGAATCGGTTGAGGTAGCGGAGATCTATGATCATGCGCCAACCTCCTGTGGCCTTGGGAACAATAAAAACTGGCGAATAAACGCCGGACCCAATGTCTTCTGGAGGAACCTCCTCCAAGGCCCCATTCCAACTGTAATCCAGTATAGACTCCTCCAACACCGCTTGCTTCTCGCGGGGAAGTAATTTTGTCAAAACAAATTTTTCTGGGGGAACAGAAAGAAATTCTATCCTGTACCCTGTCCTTATTATATTCAGGACCCAGGGATCTGGAACAAACTCTGTCCAGGTATTTAGAAAAAAGTTAAACGGCCTCCGACTGGGAGGTCTGAAAGAATAGGAGTCAAATTTATGACTGGATGTGGCGGAAGGGGAGGGCCGTCACTGGTCAGCCTTATTGTTTTTGTTTCCGTCGGAACGACATGATCCTCCCTTCCTGGACCCACGGCCTCACTGAGGCCTGGATTGGCCTTGAAAGGATCTGGACCCTCTACCCTGCCTACCCCTAGGGGTTTGAGGGAGGCATTTACCATTCTTATCGGCAAGACACTCCATGATGCGGTCCAGTTCGGCCCCAAAAAGCCTTCCTGGCTCGTAAGGGAGGCTGCATAAATTATACTTGGAGGCATTATCTGCCACCCAAGGTTTTAGCCATAATGGCCTCCTACCCGCTGAAGAAAGTACCATAGCCTTAGAGGCTAACTTTAACTGCTGTGGGCCGGAGTCTCACAGAAAATCCACGGCCAGTAGAATGGACTTAAACTGCGCCAGGATGTCATCACGGGATATGCCAGAGTCCATATCCGACTGCACCTGACGGAGGCGTCTTTGAAGGGAGACGGCTACCTCTGTAGAGGATATCGCCACAGATGCAGCAGCAGCAGCGGTGGAGTAAGATCTTCTCAAGGTGCATTCTACCCGCCTGTCCATCGGGTCCTGTAAGTTGGAGCTGTCATCAGCCGGGACAAGGGTCCTCTTAGACAATTTTACGATTGCCAAATCAACTTGATCTAATTGGGATGACACAATCGGGAACATGGACTTGAAGCGCTTTGAGATGACCGGTGCCTTCTCAGGATGCTTCCATTCTAGCTTCATTAACTGAGACAGAGTCTCCTCCACTTTGAAGGCCCTTGACCCTCTAGAGGTGGACTCTGAAGCTTCCCTGGGATCAACATCCTGGTCCCCCGATCGGATGGATCTAAGTAACCTCTGGGTCTTCTCTACAGGAAAGGAGTACCTTACGGCCTCTTCTTCCTCCCCGCTAGACTCAGAGGAATGGACTTCGTCCACGGTATGGTAGGCTTCTTCCTGCATAGGAGTGGGTCTCAGAGGAGATCGGACACGGGATGTTCTGGACGACAAGGAATCCTTTAGGGTGTTCATTGAGGACTCCACGAAGTCCTTTACCCAGACTACTACGTCCTGTATGGTAGGCTCCGTATCAGGAGGAAGAGGAGGAGGACGGCAAGAGGGACACCTATTAAATTCATAAGAGTCTGCTAGAGGGGTGTCACTATTCCTACACGCCAAATGCTTGCGCTTGGATGACGTCTTGCGCCCAGACCGATCCACACCGGGAGAAGACATTATCTGCAAAGAAAGAGTTAAAATGAATGAACAATGTCTATTCATTAGATAAACAAAGCAGCAGCAAACCTACCAATCAGAGAAAGTTAGTAAAACAGCACAGCCCGGAAGGACTGGAGGCTTTTATATTCAAATTTGGCGCCCAGAGTGACGTCAGACGCCAGGCTTGAACAAACTTTAATCATTGTGTTCACCGACAACTAGAGGGGCCGGCACACTAGCTCCTGCAGGTGACAGAGGAAGCCAAACCTGAGAGGAAGCTGAATACAGGAGCTCAATGCCTAGAACACGAGCTAGGATGCCTCCACCATCGCACTGCAATACCAGCGATCAGATAGCAGTAAACCTGAAAGGTAGCAAACAAAAGGTTAGCATGTAATCTAAGTGTACGGCAGCTAAATGGTTGCCCCCGTCTGTCCTGCAGTCCCAAAGGACAGAAAAAAACACACTGGTGTATGGGGGGTTTGGCCTCTTATAGTGAGGTAATGAGGGCGTTAAATTACTTGACTACATTAAACATTCTGTCTGTCCTACCAATTTCACTGGGGCAGATAAACCCCCACATGTGCTGCTGGTTAGGACGTAAGGGAAATATATAATGCTGCCTGGTAGAGGATCCTGAAGTGCCTCAGTCCAAGCCTTGATACAAGACGAAATACGGCATCTATCCTGGATACAAGATGAGATACAACCTCTAGCCTGGATACAAGCTGAGATACAACCTCTAGCCTGGATACAAGAGAATATACGGTCTCTAGCCTGGATACAAGATGAGATACGGCCTCTAGCCTGGATACAAGATGAGATACAGCCTCTAGCCTGGATACAAGATGAGATACAGCCTCTAGCCTGGATACAAGATGAGATACAGCCTCTAGCCTGGATACAAGATGAGATACAGCCTCTAGCCTGGATACAAGATGAGATACAGCCTCTAGCCTGGATACAAGATGAGATACAGCCTCTAGCCTGGATACAAGATGAGATACAGCCTCTAGCCTGGATACAAGATGAGATACAGCCTCAAAGCCTGGATACAAGATGAGATACGGCCACTAGCCTGGATACAAGAGAATATACGGTCTCTAGCCTGGATACAAGATGAGATACGGTCTCTAGCCTGGATACCAGATGAGATACGGCCTCTAGCCTGGATACAAGAGAATATACAGTCTCTAGCCTGGATACAAGATGAGATACAGTCACTAGCCTGGATACAAGATGAGATACGGCCTCTAGCCTGGATACAAGATGAAATCCGGTCTCTAGCCTGGATACAAGATGAGATACAGCCTCAAAGCATGGATACAAGATGAGATACGGCCTCTATCCTGGATACAAGATGAGATGCGGCCTCTAGCCTTGATACAAGATAAGATATAGCCTCAAGCCTGGATACAAGATGAGATCCATTAGATATAGCCTCTAATCTTCATACAAGATGAGATACGGCCTCTAGCCTTGAGACAAGATGAGATACAGCCTCTAGCCTTGAGACAAGATGAGATATGGTTGTATATGTGCAGCAGGCCCCAACGCTACGCTGGGTCCCCCTGGACACCGTCGAGGTGTCACCACGTGTTGCTGCTCTCCGGAAGGGATGGTAAGGTGTAGTGCACCCCAATGGGCAATAAGTCCAGAGAGTCAGGGTCTGCAGTAAACCAGTGTGCTTCTTTACTGGAGGAATTCAGGTGCAAAACAATGCAGGCGAGGCATAGGGCCGGCTTCTCCAGTCTCCTCCCTGGCAGAAGAAGGGTTTGATGCTGAGGAAAGGCCTGAGCTAGCTGTCCCTCTCACTCAGAAGGCTGGTACCCTGGCCAAAGGCTGGTGATCCAGGGTCTGTGGCAGAGTATCCCTGTCTCAGCGTCTTCTTCTGGTCACTCATGCAGACATGCAGAGTCTCCCCTCCAAGCATTGGTCCCTAACTGCAGAACACGAGGGGCTCTGACCGCTCTCCTTATATACAGTTTCTAGCTCAACTAGAACCTTCTAGTGGGAGGGGTGGAGAAACACAGCACAAACAGATACATTGTTACAACTTCTGTCTCTCACAGACTTACATTAGAGCTTCAGCAATACTCAGTGTCAATGACACAGCAGATTTTCCAGACAAAAACAGGTTTCCAGACATAACAACAGAGCTAAACCAGATATTCAAAAGGTTAGTCTGTCTGGTTTTGGTGGTAAACAACATCTGGCTTTTTCCCTCCAAAACATGCTCTTCTTTAAACCTACCGTAGCTGTGGAAAATTACCAGCATCTCATTATTAGCTAGAAAGTCCCGAAAGTCTCTCAGTATTCATTAACCCTTTCCACAGTGCTGTGCAAATGAACAGCATATATACGACAACATACTGTACTTATAAAATGCAGTTACACAGTATATGTCAGTGCAAGTTAACCCTTTAAAGTGAAATAAAGTAAAGAGTTGATGACTGTGCATGGGGTAAACAGGAAAATGTTCACAAATCACCAGACTTCAATGTACCCCTTCTCCAGGACACTACACATGGAGACATACAGGTTCCTGGCCTCCTGTGGCACATTTGATCACAGATGTTACAGCTGGGCCTGGAGATCCTACACACTTGTAGGTTAGTAAAGCCGACATCCCAGCTGGTCCCATAAATGTTGGATTGGTGATATATCTGGTGACTGGGAGCAGAGTAAGTGTTGTAATCTGGAGGAGACATTGCTAGGAAACCCTTGATGTGTGTGGGCGAGCATTATCCTGCAGAGAAATGCCAGTCACGTGCCCTGCCATGAGAGGAACACGTGTCCGCAGGATGTCCTGCACATATCGCTGAGCTGTTAGTGCCCCTCCTATCACTACCATACCTCCCAACGGTCCCGGACACGGTGGGACAGTCCCGGATTTCAGTGGCTGTCCTGTGGTCCCAGAGCGGGGAAGGTATGTCCCGCTTTCAGGCAGCCGTCGCTCCATCCATAGGACGCAGAGACAGCTGCCTATAATGATGAAGCAGAGAGCCCCCCTCTTCACCATTCCTCCCCCACTGGAGACACTCCAGGCTGCTGGCCATTTCCATAGACACAACACATGACGTTGCCCCCCCAGTGGTTGATGCGGAGCAGAACTGATCTACATAATATCTATACCAGAGCCGTATCTATAGGAAGTGCCTTGAAAATCTGTTACAATGTATCAGTCTGGAGTCCAGGGTGTTTACCTCACAGAGGATTGTCCAGACTGGATACTATTGTAACAAACCCTCAGCTGTGAGAAGCACTAGGTCTGTACAGGAGACGTTGAAGGAGGGCTATACATTGTTAAAGGGCTGTCAGGCATCAGTGGTCGCCCCATGATGACACCATTATTCTGCAGTTAACGCTTTCTAGACCAAATAATCCTGCAGTGTATGATGGGAAATGATGAGCGTTATCACTCCTTCCTGCTGCTCCTCCTCGATGCTGTCAGTGACAGAGCGATGAGTGGGGCAGAACTACAACTCCAAAGGCCATCATAGCACGCTGGGAGTGGTAGTTATACTACAGCACGAGAGCCAAAGGATGGAGACCACTCAAATGTGTATATATTGTATCTGATTCTCCTGACACATGGGACAATTCTCCTACGGTGGCCACTAGGGGGAGCCCACTACATATCTATTCAAATTGCTCCCATTGCTTTATACATTTATATGTTGTGAGCGCCCCCTGGTGGCAAGTTGGTAGAATTTTCTCATTGATTTCTATGGCTCTGGGGGGCACCACACAGTGGCTGTGTTTGGTATTGCAGCTCGATCCCATTCACTTGGTTGGGACGGTGCAGATATATTCCTGGAACACTGCGTTTTGCGATATTCCTTTGGCGGCACAACAATACATAATATATATACTTGTTGTGAACAATACATAATATATATACTTGTTGTGATATTTGTAAGGTGACGTCACCCATAACCCTTCCACCTGGTGTCTATCTCCCCTTCTCATCCTGCCAACCTCCTTCACTCCTATTATCCCCTTCCCTTTCTTTAGGGCTCATGCACATAACCGTATGTATTTTGCAGTCCGCAAAACACGGATCCGTGTGAAATCCGCATTGCATCCGTTTTTTCTGCGGAAACATTGTAACAATGCCTGTCCTCCACAAAACAGAAAAAATTATTTTGTGTACATGAGCCCTTAATCCTAGTCTATACCTTTTGATCCATCGCTTCTTTCTTTTCCTTGCTCAGTTCTCATTTTCCGATTCCTGGTTAAACCAGTACACACTGCGCACTCGCCTCACATTCACGGCATCCCAGTTACTTTAGTAACCTGGAGATGTTTTTCCCTGTGTTTATTCGGCACGCCCACTACAGCACATGGCCTGATACCAGTCACGGAGCCCCCACTACACAACACACCTACGAGCAGGCACAGCCAATCCTGGTCCCTCATACCATCCACAGCTGAGGGCTATTCACATGGACGGAATAGAATTCTAAGCCCTTGCATTCACGACCATGTCCAGTACTGCGCGGTGCATGTGACACCTGCTATTGGTGATCACACTGGCAGGTGAGTACAGCTACACGGAGAAGATATATATATATATATATCTAATAAAAGCGTTTATGTTTCCAGTGAAAGATGCGGTCGGACCGCTTGCCGCGGGCGACTGATCCATTTTCTCTGTAATTGGATTAGAAATGTGATACTGGCTGAAGCAGGGCGATTCTTTCTGTATAATATTACGATGGAGATGGGCGTCCTCGCAGCGCCGTCATTAATCTCTCTGTATTAACCGTCCTCGGCTCTCGCCATCAGGGGACGCCAGTAATAAGCGCTCACCGCCCTGCGCTCTGTGAAGTGTCTGCTCAAGAGGCACAGGCACTAATAGCTTCCCCCTTGCTGCTGCGTAATTCATTTATCTCCTGCGCGGAGGGACGCACTCAGCACTGAGCCAGATGAGACGACGCGACCCCGGAGTTATTATGGAGTCAATTACAGGGGAAAGGGGAAAAGTATCTGGTTTATAAAATGTATATATATATTTTTTTTAATATTCCAGTTCATTTGCCAATATGTAGCTATCACTCCAGGCGAATATGAGGATGAGTCACCAGCGCGGACTAGAGTCATCAGTATTCCAGACCACAATGGCAGATGCACATTTTTTTTTAAGCACTTTTCCCCATCTCCATTGCAGCTATATTATTGCAGGAGAGAGAGGAGAATATTGCACTGACGGGCTCCTCTGTCCCCTTCCAGACTCCACTAACTTCCTCTGGACTCTTCTGTCCCCTTCCAGACTGCTCTGTCTCTCTCTGGACTTTCCTGTCCACCTCCAGGCTACTGTCCCATTCCAGCCTCCCCTATCTTCATCCTGACCCCTGTCTCCCTCTGGACTTTCCTGTCCCCTTCCAGCCATCCCCCATTTTCCTCCTGACCCCAGTCTCCCTCTGGACTTTCCTGTCCCCTTCCAGCCATCCCCATCTTCCTCCTGACCCGTCTCCCTCTGGACTTTCCTGTCCCCTTCCAGCCATCCCCTATCTTCCTCCTGACCCCTGTCTCCCTCTGGACTTTCCTGTCCCCTTCCAGCCATCCCCTATCTTCCTCCTGACCCCTGTCTCCCTCTGGACTTTCCTGTCCCCTTCCAGCCATCCCCCATCTTCCTCCTGACCTGTCTCCCTCTGGACTTTCCTGTCCCCTTCCAGCCATCCCCTATCTTCCTCCTGACCCCCATCTTCCTCTGGACTCTTCTGTCTGACCTTAGTCTCAATGTCAGGTTTCCTAAGACTGATCACCACTTTATGTGCACTACCTGTTGTGCAAAACTCAGAAGCACTGCACCATACCACAACCCCCTCCCACATACAGAGCAGAAGCGCACATCAGCGCCTCACTGTGCTGCAGCAGTGCGTATTCACGTTGGGGTGCAGCCGCCTCCCTGCTCGTGCAGTCTGTTCTGTGATTCTCTCAGCGAGACGCTCATGATCACTGCGATTTTTCAGTGAGTGCAGAGTTTGTGAGCAGAAACAGACAGTGCGTGGGCAAGGCGCAGGGAGGTTTGCTAGAAGACGTATTAAGAAATTGCAATATGCTGCCGCTTAAACTATCCAGGAATCATTTACCAGATGTATCCAGTGTACTTAATAGGAGCTGAAAACGGGTTTATCAAAATTGGTCGGATCATACACTGCTCAAAAAAATAAAGGGAACACTTAAACAACACAATGTAACTCCAAGTCAATCACACTTCTGTGAAATCAAACTGTCCACTTAGGAAGCAACACTGAGTGACAATCAATTTCACATGCTGTTGTGCAAATGGGATAGACAACAGGTGGAAATTATAGGCAATTAGCAAGACACCCCCAATAAAGGAGTGGTTCTGCAGGTGGTGACCACAGACCACTTCTCAGTTCCTATGCTTCCTGGCTGATATTTTGGTCACTTTTGAATGCTGGCGGTGCTTTCACTCTAGTGGTAGCATGAGACGGAGTCTACAACCCACACAAGTGGCTCAGGTAGTGCAGCTTATCCAGGATGGCACATCAATGCGAGCTGTGGCAAGAAGGTTTGCTGTGTCTGTCAGCGTAGTGTCCAGAGCATGGAGGCGCTACCAGGAGACAGGCCAGTACATCAGGAGACGTGGAGGAGGCCGTAGGAGGGCAACAACCCAGCAGCAGGACCGCTACCTCCGCCTTTGTGCAAGGAGGAACAGGAGGAGCACTGCCAGAGCCCTGCAAAATGACCTCCAGCAGGCCACAAATGTGCATGTGTCTGCTCAAACGGTCAGAAACAGACTCCATGAGGGTGATATGAGGGCCCGACGTCCACAGGTGGGGGTTGTGCTTACAGCCCAACACCGTGCAGGACGTTTGGCATTTGCCAGAGAACACCAAGATTGGCAAATTCGCCACTGGCGCCCTGTGCTCTTCACAGATGAAAGCAGGTTCACACTGAGCACATGTGACAGACGTGACAGAGTCTGGAGACACTGTGGAGAACGTTCTGCTGCCTGCAACATCCTCCAGCATGACCGGTTTGGCATTGGGTCAGTAATGGTGTGGGGTGACATTTCTTTGGAGGGCCGCACAGCCCTCCATGTGCTCGCCAGAGGTAGCCTGACTGCCATTAGGTACCGAGATGAGATCCTCAGACCCCTTGTGAGACCATATGCTGGTGGGGTTGGCCCGGGGTTCCTCCTAATGCAAGACAATGCTAGACCTCATGTGGCTGGAGTGTGTCAGCAGTTCCTGCAAGACGAAGGCATTGATGCTATGGACTGGCCCGCCCGTTCCCCAGACCTGAATCCAATTGAGCACATCTGGGACATCATGTCTCGCTCTATCCACCAACGTCACGTTGCACCACAGACTGTCCAGGAGTTGGCAGATGCTTTAGTCCAGGTCTGGGAGGAGATCCCTCAGGAGACCGTCCGCCACCTCATCAGGAGCATGCACAGGCATTGTAGGGAGGTCATACAGGCACGTGGAGGCCACACACACTACTGAGCCTCATTCTGACTTGTTTTAAGGACATTACATCAAAGTTGGATCCGCCTGTAGTGTGTTTTTCCACTTTAATTTTGAGTGTGACTCCAAATCCAGACCTCCATGGGTTAAAAAATTTGATTTCCATTTTTTTATTTTTGTGTGATTTTGTTGTCAGCACATTCAACTATGTAAAGAACAAAGTATTTCAGAAGAATATTTAATTAACTCAGATCTAGGATGTGTTATTTTTGTGTTCCCTTTATTTTTTTGAGCAGGGTATAAGCCTTGCATCTATATTGCTCCAGTCTCCAGTTTTCTGCAGTGTAAAGATCGGCAGTTTATATAGTATCCATGTATGGGGGGGAGGGGGGTGTATTTACAAGTGTCCAAGGAAACCAGAAAGAAGACCACCATTCTTTACACTGCAGGCTGCACCCCAAAAACTGCCTGTAATAGATCAGAACATGAACAGCACAGACACTGAATCAGCAGGAGAGCTAGAAGAAAACGTAACCACAGTTGTGTTTGAAGCTTTGGATGTATCTGGGGTATAAGACCTGAGGTCACTCAAAGTCAACACAGGAGAAGTAAAGGTGTAAATTATTATATATATATTTTTTTTTTTATAGATGTGCATGTTCCTTTAAGAGGAGCCGCTTACTTACTCCTCTTCACTATGTCACCACTGGGAAGAGATGAGCACGGACATTATTATATTCCCATGAGATAAAACCAAACTTTTATTAATACCAAGAGAGAGATAACATAGTAAGTGGCATAGAAGACATTGCGCTGCGCCAACCCTAGCCCGGTGCCGCTCGTATACCGCTAGGCGCAGCAGGAACTAAAAGGGGGAGTGAAAACGTCTATAAATAAAGTTGCACCCACTAAATTAGAAAATGCTGCCCAAATTAAAAACGTTTTTTTTTTTCTTGTAACTAAATGGGAAGGGAGCACTAGTCACTCATTAAGGAGATGCTGCAAGCAATGCTTCATGGGAAAAAAGTATGCAAATTAGTTCTCTAGCACCACCTACAGGTAACAGCCTGTAAATGAAAATCTGACCCCTGAAATGTTACAGTTAGCCAAACCAATGACCCATTGTGTAACTCAACAGCTTTAACGAAGGAGAGTTTTAACCACCCCCTTTAACTGAGAATACCACCCACCTGTCGCCTCCATGACCACCCTTCACCGCCAGCTGCAGGATCTGGGCAGCTTCCCCCTGAATACGGTATAACAGCGGTGGCAGGATCCCCGGGTAGACGCCGTAGGCCACGCCTTCCACAGCGCAATACTTAGTGACTCCGCTCGACGACATTACAAAGTGCATTGTTTAAACTTTATTTTAAAAAAAAAAGTTAATAAAATGAAAACTATTCAAAGCAGCAATTCACACCTCGGATGCAGGAACATGCTGCAATATAAAACAGTGGCGACTATGACCACAACCCCAAAACCCGTGAACGGAGGAAGCAGCCATTTTGTGGGAGGAGCCTGTCAACCTTACTAGTGTGTGTGTGTGTGTGTGGTCGTCTCATCTGAGGCACGAGGCTGTTGGTGCCTCATGCCTTGGTGAGGCCCTTGCTTCCTATGAAAAAATGTAACACACTGGTCAGCCCATAAAATGGAAGCGCCCCTTGTGTGCAGGCTGCGTACACAAGCCATATCCCGTCAAGGCGAGTCTTCGTGGCCAGAAGCGGTAGAATCTCGGGTGTGTCCTGCGATGGCGCCATTCACCGGGGACCATGTGAACAAGAACAGGCAGATCGCTTTCTTGATACCATTAGTTTCATTTAAATAATGAAGACACCGCATATAGATTTATATATAGTGGAGCCAGCGATGGACAGGTGAGAAGGGTGAGCCCAGATTCACGCTGCAGTTAATGAAGAGTTAATGGGTAGGGGGGCAGGGAGGGGGAGGAGGAGGAGGAGAAGTAGTGAAGGTTCTGACGAAGGACACATGGAGGAACCGTAGGATTAACAGGAGCAGCCGCCTTCGCTGACAGGAGCTTCCTGAGGCTTTTCCAGTTTGATGTCGATCACTGTAGAGGAAAGGGTTAAAGAAAACGCAAGGACTTGGGGTCTAAAACAAGAAATTTATGGGGGGAACCCAAACTCAGATCGGGGACGATTGCCCTTCAGCACAGGCAGCTACATGCCAACTTTAGAACAGCGCCACCTGCTGGTACCTGACCCCTGAAACTCCTAGCTATTGCAAAGGGGAATGATAACAGACTGACCCCCCAATGATCCTGTTCACATTCGGATCTATAGACGTTTCTCCTCTCATCCCCCCCCAGATCTGCTCCATTACAGGATTATAATCTACAGCAAGAAAAACCAGACAGCAAGAGATCAATGTGCTCCAGATACAGAGGCTTCAGACACCGAACAGAGCTCCCCCCAATTACTGCCACATAACAAGATCCTCTCATCAGAGACGACAAATCCGTCTGACAGCAATCTATGTCTCCAAGGAGATCCACTGCTATCCCCGCACCAAACGCCTGAGCATCTAACCACACAGGAAATGTCCTCAACTAATAATTATACCGCCACAACTTCTAATTTCTTCCCATTAATTCCATATACATGACCACATGGGGCAGTATTATAGTAGTTATATCCTTGTACATAGGAGCAGTATTATAGTAGTTATATTCTTGTACATAGGAGCAGTATTATAGTAGTTATATTCTTGTACATAGGAGGCAGTATTATAGTAGTTATATTCTTGTACATAGGAGCAGTATTATAGTAGTTATATTCTTGTACATAGGAGCAGTATTATAGTAGTTATATTCTTGTACATAGGAGCAGTATTATAGTAATGATCTTGTACATAGGAGCAGTATTATAGTAGTTATATTCTTGTACATAGGAGCAGTATTATAGTAGTTATAATCTTGTACATAGGAGCAGTATTATAGTAGTTATATTCTTGTACATAGGAGGCAGTATTATAGTAGTTATATTCTTGTACATAGGAGCAGTATTATAGTAGTTATATTCTTGTACATAGGAGCAGTATTATAGTAGTTATATTCTTGTACATAGGAGCAGTATTATAGTAGTTATATTCTTGTACATAGGAGCAGTATTATAGTAGTTATATTCTTGTACATAGGAGCAGTATTATAGTAGTTATATTCTTGTACATAGGAGGCAGTATTCTAGTAGTTATATTCTTGTACATAGGAGGCAGTATTCTAGTAGTTATATTCTTGTACATAGGAGGCAGTATTATAGTAGTTATATTCTTGTACATAGGAGCAGTATTATAGTAGTTATATTCTTGTACATAGGAGCAGAATTATAGTAGTTATATTCTTGTACATAGGAGCAGTATTATAGTAGTTATATTCTTGTACATAGGAGCAGTATTATAGTAGTTATATTCCTGTACATAGGAGCAGTATTATAGTAGTTATATTCTTGTACATAGGAGGCAGTATTATAGTAGTTATATTCTTGTACATAGGAGCAGAATTATAGTAGTTATATTCTTGTACATAGGAGCAGTATTATAGTAGTTATATTCTTGTACATAGGAGGCAGTATTATAGTAGTTATATTCCTGTACATAGGAGCAGTATTATAGTAGTTATATTCTTGTACATAGGAGGCAGTATTATAGTAGTTATATTCTTGCACATAGGAGCAGTATTATAGTAGTTATATTCTTGTACATAGGAGCAGTATTATAGTAGTTATATTCTTGTACATAGGAGCAGTATTATAGTAGTTATATTCTTGTACATAGGAGGCAGTATTATAGTAGTTATATTCCTGTACATAGGAGCAGTATTATAGTAGTTATATTCTTGTACATAGGAGGCAGTATTATAGTAGTTATATTCTTGTACATAGGAGGCAGTATTATAGTAGTTATATTCTTGTACATAGGAGGCAGTATTATAGTAGTTATATTCTTGTACATAGGAGGCAGTATTATAGTAGTTATATTCTTGCACATAGAAGGCAGTATTATAGTAGTTATATTCTTGTACATAGGAGCAGTATTATAGTAGTTATATTCTTGTACATAGGAGCAGTATTATAGTAGTTATATTCTTGTACATAGGAGGCAGTATTATAGTAGTTATATTCTTGTACATAGGAGGCAGTATTATAGTAGTTATATTCTTGTACATAGGAGGCAGTATTATAGTAGTTATATTCTTGTACATAGGAGCAGTATTCTAGTAGTTATATTCTTGTACATAGGAGGCAGTATTATAGTAGTTATATTCTTGTACATAGGAGGCAGTATTATAGTAGTTATATTCTTGTACATAGGAGGCAGTATTATAGTAGTTATATTCTTGTACATAGGAGGCAGTATTATAGTAGTTATATTCTTGTACATAGGAGCAGTATTATAGTAGTTATATTCTTGTACATAGGAGCAGAATTATAGTAGTTATATTCTTGTACATAGGAGCAGTATTATAGTAGTTATATTCTTGTACATAGGAGGCAGTATTATAGTAGTTATATTCCTGTACATAGGAGCAGTATTATAGTAGTTATATTCTTGTACATAGGAGGCAGTATTATAGTAGTTATATTCTTGCACATAGGAGCAGTATTATAGTAGTTATATTCTTGTACATAGGAGCAGTATTATAGTAGTTATATTCTTGTACATAGGAGCAGTATTATAGTAGTTATATTCTTGTACATAGAAGGCAGTATTATAGTAGTTATATTCTTGTACATAGAAGGCAGTATTATAGTAGTTATATTCTTGCACATAGGAGCAGTATTATAGTAGTTATATTCTTGTACATAGGAGCAGTATTATAGTAGTTATATTCTTGTACATAGGAGGCAGTATTATAGTAGTTATATTCTTGTACATAGGAGCAGTATTATAGTAGTTATATTCTTGTACATAGGAGCAGTATTATAGTAATGATCTTGTACATAGGAGCAGTATTATAGTAGTTATATTCTTGTACATAGGAGGCAGTATTATAGTAGTTATATTCTTGTACATAGGAGACAGTATTATAGTAGTTATATTCTTGTACATAGGAGGCAGTATTATAGTAGTTATATTCTTGTACATAGGAGCAGTATTATAGTAGTTATATTCCTGTACATAGGAGCAGTATTATAGTAGTTATATTCTTGTACATAGGAGCAGTATTATAGTAGTTATATTCTTGTACATAGGAGCAGTATTATAGTAATGATATTCTTGTACATAGGAGCAGTATTATAGTAATGATCTTGTACATAGGAGCAGTATTATAGTAGTTATATTCTTGTACATAGGAGTAGTATTATAGTAGTTATATTCTTGTCCATAGGAGCAGTATTATAGTAGTTATATTCTTGTACATAGGAGCAGTATTATAGTAGTTATATTCTTGTACATAGGAGCAGTATTATAGTAGTTATATTCTTGTATATAGGAAGCAGTATTATAGTAGTTATATTCTTGTACATAGGAGCAGTATTATAGTAGTTATATTCTTGTACATAGGGGGCAGTATTATAGTAGTTATATTCTTGTACATAGGAGCAGTATTATAGTAGTTATATTCTTGTACATAGGAGCAGGTATTATAGTAGTTATATTCTTGTACATAGGAGGCAGTATTATAGTAGTTATATTCTTGTACATAGGAGGCAGTATTATAGTAGTTATATTCTTGTATATAGGAGACAGTATTATAGTAGTTATATACTTGTACATAGGAGCAGTATTATAGTAGTTATATTCTTGTACATAGGAGCAGTATTATAGTAATGATCTTGTACATAGGAGCAGTATTATAGTAGTTATATTCTTGTACATAGGAGTAGTATTATAGTAGTTATAATCTTGTCCATAGGAGCAGTATTATAGTAGTTATATTCTTGTACATAGGAGCAGTATTATAGTAGTTATATTCTTGTACATAGGAGCAGTATTATAGTAGTTATATTCTTGTACATAGGAGCAGTATTATAGTAGTTATATTCTTGTATATAGGAGCAGTATTATAGTAGTTATATTCTTGTACATAGAAGGCAGTATTATAGTAGTTATATTCTTGTACATAGGAGCAGGTATTATAGTAGTTATATTCTTGTACATAGGAGGCAGTATTATAGTAGTTATATTCTTGTACATAGGAGGCAGTATTATAGTAGTTATATTCTTGTACATAGGAGGCAGTATTATAGTAGTTATATTCTTGTATATAGGAGACAGTATTATAGTAGTTATATACTTGTACATAGGAGCAGTATTATAGTAGTTATATTCTTGTACATAGGAGCAGTATTATAGTAGTTATATTCTTGTACATAGGAGCAGTATTATAGTAGTTATATTCTTGTACATAGGAGCAGTATTATAGTAGTTATATTCTTGTACATAGGAGCAGTATTATAGTAATGATCTTGTACATAGGAGCAGTATTATAGTAGTTATATTCTTGTACATAGGAGCAGTATTATAGTAGTTATATTCTTGTACATAGGAGCAGTATTATAGTAGTTATATTCTTGTACATAGGAGCAGTATTATAGTAATGATCTTGTACATAGGAGCAGTATTATAGTAGTTATATTCTTGTACATAGGAGCAGTATTATAGTAGTTATATTCTTGTACATAGGAGGCAGTATTATAGTAGTTATATTCTTGTACATAGGAGCAGTATTATAGTAGTTATATTCTTGTACATAGGAGCAGTATTATAGTAGTTATATTCTTGTACATAGGAGGCAGTATTATAGTAGTTATATTCTTGTACATAGGAGGCAGTATTATAGTAGTTATATTCTTGTACATAGGAGGCAGTATTATAGTAGTTATATTCTTGTACATAGGGGGCCGTATTATAGTAATGGGACAAAATACATGGGACATTGCAAAACAGAAATCCACAGATCAGTATCTGATGTCTTCCGTGGATCACACCACTAAAAATAAACTGCACTGCATGCAGAAATGATCCATATTCCTAGCATTACAAATACATTGGGGGGTCCCGATTCCCAGCAATAATTTAACTGTCCAGTGCAGAATAACCCGTCACTGGCGCCCTCTACAGGTAAATAAAAGGATACTGTCTTCTCTGCTCTTGTCCTGTGAACTTTCCATACCAGGGAGAGCGGCTGCAACACGTCTGAAGAGCTGGAAGACACAGGGAGACAGACAGGTGAGAACTGCACATCCCATGTGGAGGAGTAAATTATTATTATTATTATTATTATTATTAAAGCGCCATTCATTCCATGGCGCTGTACATATGATAAGCGGTGCACAGACATAATACAGTAAATGAAGAGGTAACACCGCACATACAAGCTGTATACACCACAGCTTCTGATACAGCGCTACTTCAGCTGGTGTGGGGAGGAGGAGGACGACAATCTTACGGCTGGTATCAGAGAAACCACCAATGAACCTCTTGGATGCAGCGGTCGATATCAACTGCAGCATCTAATGTCTGTGACAGATGGCGGCTCCAATGGACAGCCCCTAGGTCTGGAAAAGGCACGTGAACAGCAAACACAAACTATATCCTTGGCTGAACCCATCTCCTCACCTGTTTTACATTGTATCCGGCTTTAGCACTGGTCTCTATAAACATTACATTCAGCTCCTTGGCTTTCCTCTCTCCTTCCTCGATGGACACTTGCCTGCAGAGCGAACACAGGATATTACAGAATCCTAGACACCGTCCCGCAGAAGGTGAAACATGCGCAGGTCCAGAGCGGCGCCTCGTAGGACTGACATTTCAGAAATCCTAAGGGGCCACTTACCTTTTGTCAGCAAGGTCTGTTTTATTCCCCACTAGCATGATAATGACATCACTCCCCCTCTCCGTCCTGACGTCATCGATCCATTTTGTCGTTTGCTGGAATGAGTTCACATCTGATGGGAAATAGCAGGGTTCATGAATGAATACACAGAATCTGTGAGATTGGGCGACTGCCAGGAGCATCACCTGGGCCACACAATGCTAAGGGGTGGGTGGGGGTTCCCAATATGAAGAAGTGAGTGAGGAAGCCTGAAAATGCTATATTAAAAGATCCGGAGTTGCACTTTGCATTATACTCCAGAGCTGCACTCACTATTCTGCTGGTGCAGTCACTGTGTACATACATTACATTACTTATCCTGTACTGATCCTGAGTTTCATCCTGTATTATACTCCAGAGCTGCACTCACTAGTCTTCTGGTGCAGTCACTGTGTACATACATTACTTATCCTGTACTGATCCTGAGTTACATCCTGTATTATACTCCAGAGCTGAACTCACTATTCTACATCAGATGACCGTACAGAGGCTAGTGGGAAGACACTTCCCAGAATTCAAGTCACCAGAGTAAACTCTGACCAGACACTGAACAAGCAGGGAATGCTGGGGGGGGGGGAAATCGCCCTTCTCACAACTCTCGGTCTAATCATTAGTTACAGAGTCGATCTGGGATTAATTAGCACAAGAAGGGCCCCTGCACATCTTCTGATTAGGACCGTTCTCTCTGCCGCCCCCATGAGGCCCTACGATGTAATAGCAGATTACAGACACATGAAACACAGGACGACACATGGACAGTCAGTGCACACTGCAGGGTTGTGAGCAAAACATGCACAACAGTGAGACGTGCAAGACACAAGGAGGCACAGAGAGCAAGCACACGACATGCGCACACCGCGCGACGCCCTCCGCTTATAACGGACCATGGCTAGAGATTAAAATGGACCCGAGAGTTATAGAGGGGCTGCAGGGAACGTGTCATGAGAAAAGTTAATGGTATCTGTAAAATGCCCCATCACACGTACACTAGGGGGCGCTAATGTATCCTGACAACTGGACTTGGGGAGGGGCATATAGAGGACGCGATAACCAGACCCCTAAAAGCAATGGCCACCACTACTTACAGATATAAAAAGGGCATGAAAGGGCGATACCTCCTGATGTCACTAAACTTATGGGTGCAACCACAAAGTTTTGACTATGGCTTTGGGGTACTAAAGGTCACATGGAGGGGGTGAGGTCAGGGACCCCCACTCAGGGTACACAAAATCTTCATAATTCTTGCTGCAATCTTCCCAAAAACAGCGCCACACCTTTCCATGGCCGTGTCTGGTATTGCAGCTCGGCTCCAGTGACACAAATGGGGCTGAGCTGCAATACCACGTACAACCTGTGGGCTGGTGTGGTGCCGTTTTCAGAACAGGTCCATGCCCCATACTAAATGCCGTAGCTGCCCCTTGGCTCACCCCCAAACAGGAGCAAGTCAGTGACGTAGTGAGTATGGTCACTTCCAGAACCGGGACCAGTACAGTTAGTAAAGGCGACACGCAGGATTAGAGGGTGGCGAACGCTCAGAAGATTCGGGGGTGACTACAGTGAACTCCTACACCCCCTTCCCCCACCACAGATTAAGGGGTGCAGCACGAGAATGCGCCGTCATGATCTTTTCTGGGTTTTCAGAAGTGTACTGGTTCTGGTTGTGGAGAACCAGATGCTTCATGGAGGGGAAATACTCGAATCAGCAAGAAACCTACAGGTGACATTAGAAGACGTTCCGGAGCAGCTGGATCTCCACACGGAGGGCGTCTTTTAGGGGCAGGAGGGGGATGGTCCGTTATAAATCAGAGCCGCGCAGCGGTGACGGCCACCAGACGACATTATAGGAAAGGCGAAGACGTCCTCGTCCACACTCACTTGTGATATCAAAAACAACAACAGCCACAGTGGAGTCTCGGATGTAGCTAGGGATCAAACTCCTGAACCGCTCCTGCCCTGCTGTGTCCCAGAGCTGCAGCCGGACCTAACAAGTGGGGGGCGAGCCGGCGGCACAGCAAAGAGAGGGGGGGGGAGAGAAAAAAAAACACACCGTCAAAAGGCCGCCAGCGGGAATACCTACTTGTTATATCGTAAACTACTACAGCGGCTGCAGAGTCGCGGATGTAACTGGGGATCAGGCTGCGGAATCGTTCCTGTCCCGCCGTATCCCAGAGCTGCAATCTGATCTGTGGGATGGAAGACAGTCAGCAAGAGGGGCCAACAATCGACAGGGGGTCGGGAGATTGGGTTGTTCCACCTGCTATGCTGAAGGGCCTCCAGGAGACTCATCACTTCCCGAGTATCATAAAGGATGACACACTAGTATTAATACCGCCACTCACCTGGAGTCACCGCCATCGTGCATCATCCTGTGCTCAGCCCTTAATGGGAGCAGGGGGTGTGGACTTGCGTGTATGTTACTGAAGGTCAATAGGGACTTTAATAGGGGAATACAATCTGCGTTAAAGGGCATGTGCCACCACTGATCCCTTTAAATTGGGGAGCCACAGCCCCACGAAGCTCGGAGGCCATCATCAGTGGCAGGTGCTGCACCAGCGGTGGGCGAGTCCTGCTGATGACCCCCCCCCCCCCCCCCGAGTACACTCACATCATGTGTCCACTCCTATAGGAAGAGCGCCCCTTCTGGTCGATACTTACTGTTCGGTCCTCCAGGTACATTGTCTTTGATAGGAAGTCGATGCCAATCGTTGCCTGTAAAGAAATGAACCGCAGGAGGTTATGATGGAAAACAGACAAAATTCTAACAATATTCGATCTAACAACAAATCGGAAGCCGGGGCCGGTAACCATGGGCTAGAGGCAAAATACAGCCATTTATAGACCACATAAAACTATAATCTAGTGCCAAGATAATACTGCCATATACAGCCCATATAATACAAGCATATAATATGCAGTCTACAAATAAAACTCCTTAAAGGGCCAACATAATACTGCCATATGGTAAAATAGTGTCACATGACAATGCCATAGTCCCCACATAGTTCTGTCATACAGTCCCTACATAATAATGGCATATAGTCCCCACACAATTATGGCAGCATTGCATGGGGACTACCGGGCATTTAGTCCCCACATAATACTGCCCTACAGTCCCCCCACATTATTGCCATATAGTCCTCGCATGAATACTGCAATTCAATTTCCAAATAATACCGCCACAACGACTAAGGTAGTGGTTTTAGCCAATGCGGTTCTTCAGCAGTATGCCCACAGTTAACGGTCCCTACATAACCAGTTATATTATAAATGCGCTATATAACGCACATATAATTTGCTATAAGGAGGACCTGCCCCTCTCCTGACGTGTTTGTTTTAGTAGCTACTTGCATTCCCCATGTAATACCAATTCTTATGACTCTATGTTGTGCCATTCCTCTAATATTCCTACCAGAAGTTTATGAAAGAATCTGCAGCTGGGTGTTCCCAGTTGGGGGGAGGGGTCCCTGCACAGTCTGATAGTGTCAGACTGCGCAGGGACACATCCCCAGCTGGTAAAGGCGGGTTTACACAGGCCGAGCTAAAGCCGATTGTCGGGAAGGAAGGTAGGCTGCGTCCAGTGCAGGAGACTGCTCATTTACAGTCTCTGCGGATGCCTCTCGTTACTGAGCGGTATTATTAACTGCTAGATCGCTCCCTAAGTAGTGAAGCAGTAAGACTATCGCCAATACAGGGAACACGTAACCAGACGGACGTTCTGATAGATCGTATTCACGTTATCTAAACCCATAATCGCTTCAATTATGGTACAAAATACTGCAAACAAGAAACAGGAACCGCCATGGGCACCACGCCCGCCCCTAGTTATCCCATAATATATATGGCATTCTGGGACCAGACCATCATACTTTCCAAACTGGGGGAGGGTCGGCCAAATACATAGATGATGCGATAAGTATTTGAGACTGGCTGAAAAAACATTTTATAGGGGAACTAAATATGAATACAAGGTGGCGCTCGCCCCTTACATAGTGGGTGTTCGGTAGGATATTTGGACCCTCGTTGACAGGTACAAGGGTCATTTGTGAAGCCCACCATGAACCCATACGGGCTCAGCTTCCCAGATGGCTTTTTTAGGGCCCTCTTGGCCAATGTCTGGGCAAGTACAGGGGATTCTGCTCCCTGTATCTGCGCATGCGCCAGACAACTCCGCTTGAAGACCAGCGCCAGCGCAACAGCATCGTTATTGTTCGACTCCTTCAAATGCATTGCAAAGCAATAAAGTATTCCAGTCCACTAAGGACCACCTACCTATAGGACTGCCATGACTGTAACCCTGACACCGCACCCTGCACGCATATATGGCGGATTACTGGACTTCTGTAATGAGGAAGGTTTAGTTGACCGTCTAAGGAACCTACATGCATCAGCTCTGACTGTCCTCCCTATAGTTGGGCATACAATGCTGTTGCTCATCAGCCTGCTGGATTATCAGACTATTGTTACCTAGACCCCAAAAGTACAGCGCAGGCGCAATAGACTGTTGTGGATAAATCACTGCTGTGGTGACCTACCGAGCTGGAGAATAAGAACCAGCGATACGAGGGGAGATGACAAACGGACTGCAGCTACGTTAACCCCTTCGTGACATGTGCCATACATGAACGGTGGACGACAGGTCCCTAAAGATGGTGCTGGCTCAGGAGCTGAGCGGGTGCCACAGCCTGTGGGTGCCCGATTGTTTTACACAGCTGACAACTCCGATCACAGACGTTTAACCATTTAGATGCCGCAGAATCTAAGCGGTCATTGATGGGGCTGACTCCAACAGCCAAACCGCCCCAATGAAGAGATCGGGGGGGGGGTGGGGGGGGGGGGGGGGGGGAAAGACGCTCGGTGGCTATGGCAGCCGGAGGCCCTCTGAAGGCTTTCTTAAAAAGGCCATAGTAAAGTTCCTCAGGGAGGAATATGGCCATATTACAGTGTAAGTGATCTGATGGTCGCAAGTAGAGATGAGCCAATTTCATATTTTCGTTTTCAATTCTTTTGCGGTTTGTTTTGTGGTATTTAGTGAATTAATAGTGATAATTAAAGTGAAAGAGCTGCAGCAGGAAGGACACTCCCCCCCCGAGAAAGACGACGCCCACCCTCAGCTGCCAGAACAATTGGAGCAATGAATGGGCAGACCTTGCGTCCATGTGCAGTACAGGCCTGAATCTACATTTGTCGGCAAGAGATTGTCATGTACGGCATAATGTCTGCGTTTTATTCTGTTACATCAATAATGGCATTTCCCCTTTAAGTGTCCCCATGACCCCTTTCCAGTGAAGGTTTCCGCCATCAGGTGCCTCCTGGTATATTACCTGGTAAGTGTTGTCGAAGCTGTCATACATGAATCTCGTGATGAGGGACGTCTTTCCAACTGGAAGAGAAAAGAAGACGAAGACGTTATATGAATAGCGGTATATAATGTAATGTGACTATATATCAGTGCACTAGTGACGACGTATACCACTACCATACCGCACACATGTG
Organism: Bufo bufo; assembly: GCF_905171765.1. Classification (NCBI taxonomy): domain Eukaryota; kingdom Metazoa; phylum Chordata; class Amphibia; order Anura; family Bufonidae; genus Bufo; species Bufo bufo. Next base: position 686,352,959 of record NC_053391.1, read on the forward strand.
AGTGTACAAAGGACCAAGTGCACCAATCTCACCATTATGTATGTATACACCTCCTCATACCGTATGTACAGCGCTATGGAATGAATGGCGCTTTAATAATAAATAATACCGTAATACTGAAACATAGGGAGAAAGTGCAGGAAGTGTTTACATAGGACCAGGAGCAGCAGAGCGGAGAGGCCCTGGGCACAGGCAGAGAGCGCAGAGGTGACTGCAATCCAGAAAGCAAATGTACTCTGCCACGTGTGTAAACGAGTCGGGTGACAACCGCAAGACACTCAACCGGGAAGATCAAAGAGCGGCCAACAAAGTGATCCAAGGGCTCAACTACTAACCACATAGGAGGCAGTATTATAGTAGTTATATTCTTGTACATAGGAGGCAGTATTATAGTAGTTATATTCCTGTACATAGGAGCAGTATTATAGTAGTTATATTCCTGTACATAGGAGCAGTATTATAGTAGTTATATTCTTGTACATAGGAGTAGTATTATAGTAGTTATATTCTTGTACATAGGAGCAGTATTATAGTAGTTATATTCTTGTACATAGGAGCAGTATTATAGTAGTTATATTCTTGTACATAGGAGCAGTATTATAGTAGTTATATTCTTGTACATAGGAGCAGTATTATAGTAGTTATATTCTTGTACATAGGAGCAGTATTATAGTAGTTATATCCTTGTACATAGGAGCAGTATTATAGTAGTTATATTCTTGTACATAGGAGCAGTATTATAGTAGTTATATTCTTGTACATAGGAGCAGTATTATAGTAGTTATATTCTTGTACATAGGAGCAGTATTATAGTAGTTATATTCTTGTACATAGGAGCAGTATTATAGTAGTTATATTCTTGTACATAGGAGGCAGTATTATAGCAGTTATATTCTTGTACATAGGAGCAGTATTATAGCAGTTATATTCTTGTACATAGGAGCAGTATTATAGTAGTTATATTCTTGTACATAGGAGGCAGTATTATAGTAGTTATATTCTTGTACATAGGAGCAGTATTATAGTAGTTATATTCTTGTACATAGGAGCAGTATTATAGTAGTTATATTCTTGTACGTAGGAGCAGTATTATAGTAGTTATATTCCTGTACATAGGAGCAGTATTATAGTAGTTATATTCTTGTACATAGGAGCAGTATTATAGTAGTTATATTCTTGTACATAGGAGCAGTATTATAGTAGTTATATTCTTGTACATAGGAGGCAGTATTATAGTAGTTATATTCTTGTACATAGGAGCAGTATTATAGTAGTTATATTCTTGTACATAGGAGGCAGTATTATAGTAGTTATATTCTTGTACATAGGAGGCAGTATTATAGTAGTTATATTCTTGTACATAGGAGCAGTATTATAGTAGTTATATTCTTGTACATAGGAGGCAGTATTAAAGGAGTTGTCTATTTAAATTTAAAGAAAGAAGCTAAGAACGGTTGAATATAAGAGAAGGAACACAACGCTGACATGGAAATGCGACGACTCGGCCAATCACTGGCTGAGCATTACCTATTCTGTTTTCCAAGAAGTTGTTAGGTGTCGGGGGACCTAGAGACATTAAACATGCTTGGACAACCCCTTTAAAGCGCTGGTGCCCGTTAATAATAATGTATAATGAGCGCGGCGTGTCTGGTTCTGCTGGCACCGGGATGCTTCCATACAGTAGGCGGTTTTATACCTGGAAGAATATATAATTAGTCGGAGCAGTCGCCGGCGGATTGCTGAGGCAGCTCTATGTGCATTAGTGGTCTCTTTGGCCTTTATCTACTCGGGGGGAGTAGAAGCCGTTTCCTCTACATATAATGGCACACAACGCGCTGCAGCCGCTGGATCTGACCCCATGATGTCTATGGAGAGCAATCATTTCTGCTGCAGATTATACGGGGAGCAGTCTGACCATACAACCTGCTCCACGGAGGTCCAACCACTGGTGAGGCCTATATGGGATTAATGGAAACCAACAGACCCCAAAAACCAGGCAAAAGGCCTGTGTGCATAAGTCTTCACCCCCTCCGGATTTAGTAGATTAGAATTATGTGAACCAGCCCTGAACTTGCCCAGTGACTAATAAAGCAAGTAATCATTAATACCCTGCAATCGTGTTATATATCGCTATAAGGCTTCATACACACGACCGTGCCGGTTTTGCAGTCCGCGGATCCGCAAAATACGGATGAAATGCGTGTGTTAACCATATTTCATTTTGTAGATCGGGAGGGGGGGGGAGATTTATCGCGTGGACTGCCGAAGGATGCGCCTTGTCATACACGTGGTGCACCCTCCGAAAGTGCAGGGGATACAAAGACCAAGAAAGCGCCTGTCTCGACAAATCTCCTCCGTACTTGAACGGACATAAGGATGCGGAAAGCACACAGATGTCCGTTCTGCAAAGAGATAGAACATGTCCTGTACTTGTCCGCAAAAGTCCAGTCAATGGGTCCGCAGAAAAAACGAATGCAACGCGGACGTCACACGGACGTCACCTGCATTTTGCTTAGTGCAAAAATACATACAGTCGTGTGTATGGGGCCCAAACCTCACGCGGAGGCGTCCTCCTCGGTCTGTAATACCACCTCATTTTCCGTCTTTCCCTGCATTCAATTCAGTGCAGACTCCAGCAGGAGGCGCCAGAGGAAATAGGAGGACACAGCAGGGGCTGTGCATTTCTATGGAGCCCGGGGGACTCTGCGACTACACGATGTCACCACAGCTTAGGAGGGTATATAGGTGTCATAGCAAAAAGGCAAAACGCGAGCGGTGGTGGGGGAGCAAACATCAATAACGATACGTGCGAGATCAGCAGCGGATGATGGAGATCTACTTCCCGAGACCGAGGATCAATGGCAGATATTCTCCCGAGATGCAGGAAACATGGCCGCAGGGCGGGAGGGGGAGGGGGAGACTGTAAGCTTATGGAAGGTCACTGACCCCTCATTAGATGATATAGTAGGCACAGGCTGAAAACCCGCCCTGCTCGCACAGCTGAAGTTTGTCGCAATGTACTCGTTCCTGTAAGGTCGCATTCCCACTTTATTTATTTGGGTGTAATACGCCTAACTCCCTGCGGGTGGCAGTGTAATGCTTGCTCTGTGCCTTAAAGGATTAAAAAGGGTTTGAAAAATGCAGATCATAAAAATAAAAAATAAAAAGTCCTGAATTCGGGGAATAAAGCCACATAAAAGGTGGTCAGACGCGCCCAGGCTATGCCGCCGACACAGTCTGTCAGGATGGGCGCTGATCCGGACCGGGTCTGAACTCGTTTCCCAGCTCCACCCCGGATGGAAGGCGTCTACTGCTCCCGGCCGAGGATCCAGGCCCTATGGGTGCCCCGACATGCAGCAAATAACGCGTCTGGTTCACCACCGTGGGGCGATCTTTACGTGGGTCACCTGTACACGTGATGTCCCCCCCCCCCCTATGTAACAAACACGGTTACAGCGCTGGGTCCCGGAAGGTTCAGCTCATTATTCCTTACCGAGAAGCCGTCGTCACCTCTCCCGACGCGTCTCCTTAGTAACTGCTCGCATTTCCCGATCCGCCCGCATCTATTCTTAGGACTCTACATTGTGTTGTCCCTCTATTATTCCTGCTAGAAGTTTATATGACAGCAGGATAGGAAGGTCTAAGCGTTAAAAGCTGGGGGGGGGGGGGGGGGGTGACGGTGTGAAACCCAGATGGACCTTTACTCCAAACTGCTGGCAACCGATTCATAAATGGATTCTAGTAGGAATAATAGGAGGGACGGCACAACATCGAGCCCTAAGAACAGATGCTCCAGAATTTCTATTACAAACTGACCCATCAGAAGAGGGGAAAGATCTAGATCATGTGCCGAAGTCAAGAGGTGGACGCAACCCTAGGGGGGGGGGGGGGGGGTGCAAGGATGACAAAAACCATGTCCTGCAGTGTAAAGGATGGTCACCCGCACAATGGGGCAGGAAAAGTATCGGGACCCTTACATTTTGGAAGGAAGGTGGGAGAAGAATCTTGTGGAGCCAGACGACGAGCAACGACCATCAGGCCTCAAATTGATGACGGACCCTGAAATGATTTAACCCTTATAACGACCCCCCCCTCCCCCATCATGGTCGCCCTCCGTTTACTGCACAGAATTGAGCCCCGGAGAGCGCCGACCTTCTAAAGTTACTGCTGTTAATTATTCATCAAGCTTTGTCCTCATTGCTTACGTGTAAGTGATGGATCCTGACCGCGCTGGGCACCTGCTGACCACCCGCTACCCTCCGAGCCACAACTTACCGCTACCCTGGGTGCATCACAAAAGGTGCAACATTGTACCGGCCCTTTAAGAGCAGCCTCGTTAGTGTGCATGACAAATTGCCGGTACCTGAAATGCTTCCATTCATTGACAGCAAGCAGATATAATTAAAAATCGGTGAGGAACTGAAACTCATCTATTAGAACGCTACCTGGTGGGGGTCTGACGGCTGTGACCCCACCGAATGCTACCTGGCTCCGCTGACTGCGCCACTTCGCCTGCTCCCCTCGGGCGTCATTCATGCGGCTCCGCGGACAGGCGCTATACCCACAAGGCCGTCCTAGCGCCATCGGCAGGGGTCAAAGTGATCGCCAATCAGACACGGATGGCACAGACCGCCGCCTGGGATGGTCAGCAAAGACCAGATCTGCAACTCTGTGATATGCTTTCAGGTGCAATGCCTCACCATTTTCAAGACCTCTGCTTGTTGTCGTTGAATGCGAACATTTTAGTTTTCCATTCAAAAGCAGAAAACCTGTACCGGCCCCGTACTTCTCACAGGTGGGGCTTTGTTACAACTGTATCCAGTCTAGACAGTCCTCTGGCTGTTACACTGGAACGAACAGGAGAGAGTGCTGCTGTGTTTGGACAGGTCATCAATAGACTGGATACCACTGCAGCAAACCCTCAGCCGTGAGAAGCATTAATATGATCTTTAGTCTGGAATGTTACAATTTATTCAATGACTGCAAGCAGAGATCTTGTAGACTGCAAGAAACATGCCATGTGTCAGTCTTCACTGCACGGCACTTCTGGCATTCTATTCAAGAACATGCCAGCTCAGGATGACTAGTGCTAGAGGCATTTCCCCACAGTCGGGCCTGCTGGATTCGGACATGCCTGATCGCGTGCTCCCCTCTCTTTCGTCTGACTGACATTTTTCTGGTGGACGGACAGTGTTGCGCTGCTGCCATGGCAACCCCAGAGCAAGCACAATGGGTGACACGATCAGCGCCATTATCTTCTACTTGAAAGTCGATTCACTACTTCGGACAAATATTTACAGGGGTCTTCAGGCACTTCTGTATTGATGGCCCACCCTCCGCGTCTGACGCCCCCACCGATCAGCTGTTCTGCAGTAGCACCAGGACAGAGCTGTGTAGTTCTGGATCTAGCTGATCGGTGGGGGCGTCAGACGCGGAGGACGGGCCATCAATACAGAAGAAGTGCCTGTAAATATTTGTCACCTACCCTCGCATCCCCGCCGATCTGATATTATCCATCATAGAGATACGTCAGCAATATTTACCTGCCAGATCACCCCTTTAAGACTGCGCCTTCCACTGACGAAAATAGAAATAAGGAGTCTGACTCTCAGTGCTGCGGTCTGTTCACATGTATGCCTCGCACAGCGCCATCCCTTTATAGTGGTCATGCCTGGTACTGCAGTTCAATCCCATTCATCTGAATGGGTCTGAGCAGCAGAAGGGCCACGTCACCGATGAATGTGATATCAAAGGCATATTAAATAAAATAATAAAAATTGACGTGGTAGTGCACGCTTCAAACCACTGATCGGAGGGGGTGATGGAAGGCGGATCCCCCAGGGGCAAGGTAATCAATATTTAATACCCATTGGTGGATCCCCGGCTGACATATAGACATTATATAAACATGGCTTCCAGAAATGGACGTCGGGCAGATAAGGATTGGACAGTTGGATTTGAACATGCCTGATCCTTCTGTTCTGGTAGAGATAAGCCGCAGCCAGAGGTGTCCGCTGATCCGAGAGAGCACCCGACAGCTGTCCGATTGGCTAGCCTTAGACAGTCCTAGCGCATCACTGCCACACAACGCGTTTCAAGCAAATCACAGGACAAGTGCGTTTCCGCTGTTCCTCTGCTTTTCATTTTTCCTTAGCGCCCCCTGTATGATAAATCACTGAGCAGAGTCCACTGCACTGGCACACTGTAACACAGCGCTCAGCACCTTCCCCGGCCACTGAGCGCAGATCTATCATTATTGATCGCCTCCCGCGCTCCTGCCAAGAGATTCCATTTCCTGCCCCATTAGTCCTGGAGTCAGTGTAATGGTTATACTGGGCCGGAGCGGCTAATGCGCCCACCACATGGGGGGGGGGGGGGGGGGGGAAGACATCCTCTTCCTCTAGGGTTCCTGGAAGGCTCAGGATTATCTTCTTGTGCCTTTGTCATCCCAAACTTTGGCTTTCCGGCTGTTGCAAGACTACAACTCCCAGCATGCCCATGGTGAGAGTTGTAGTTTTGCACCGGCTGGAGAGCCGCAGGTTGTGAGACACTACTGTCCGCTGATCTTAAGTTTCCAGCTGTAGGAAAATCATTCATTTTTGTGTTTAAATTAGTCTCCATTTTCAAAACCTCTGCTTGCTGCCAACAAATTGAAACTTGTTTCAAGCCACAGTCTGAACTGATACACTGCAACAATCTTTGGCTCTGCTGAGGTGTCCCAGACTGGATACAACTGTAGCAAATCCTCAGCTGGGAGAAGTTACTCCACTTCAGCTTCTAAATGTAAATGAGGATGTGTCTGTTCAGGTCAGCAAACAGAGATCTTGAAAACGGTGGGGAAGGGTAACACAAAGTTTATTAGAAAGCTGCTGAACTGCTGTGTGAAGGCGGCACCCCTGACACAATAAGGGGTAGGAGGGCGACTGGTAAACGGATGAAGGGGGCATGGGGGCGTCCTCTTTGGCACAGGTGACAGGTTTGGGCCTCCATCGTGTGCCACGGGGGTCAGCACACAGCTTTCCCACAACTCTGAATGGCAGAATCAACCTGATAAGGGAGCGGGAGGTGCAGCATTTCCATTTGGGGGGGGGGGGAGCACCTCAGTGACAGGGGCACCCCCCGCCGTGTCAGCTTCTCGCCGCCCACATTTCGGCAGAAGAACAGCTGTGCTCACAGGGAGAAACCTCATCTGGGGCAGAACCACAAGGAATTCAAAGAGCGTCCGATCCCAGAGACGTCATGGGCGAGTGGCATCGCCCCAAAGAGGAGGCATCGCAGAATAGTGAGCGCAGCTCTGGAGTATAATGCAGGATGTAACTCAGGATCAGTACAGGATAAGTAATGTATGTACACAGTGACTTCACCAGCAGAATAGTGAGCGCAGCTCTGGAGTATAATGCAGGATGTAACTCAGGATCAGTACAGGATAAGTAATGTATGTACAGTGACTGCACCAGCAGAATAGTGAGCGCAGCTCTGGAGTATAATGCAGGATGTAACTCAGGATCAGTACAGGATAAGTAATGTATGTACACAGTGACTGCACCAGCAGAATAGTGAGTGCAGCTCTGGAGTATAATACAGGATGTAACTCAGGATCAGTACAGGATAAGTAATGTATGTACACAGTGACTCCACCAGCAGAATAGTGAGTGCAGCTCTGGAGGATAATACAGGATGTGACTCAGGATCAGTACAGGATAAGTATTGTATGTACACAGTGACTGCACCAGCAGAATAGTGAGTGCAGCTCTGGAGTATAATACAGGATGTAACTCAGGATCAGTACAGGATAAGTAATGTAATGTATGTACACGGTGACTGCACCAGCAGAATAGTGAGTGCAGCTCTGGAGTATAATACAGGATGTAACTCGGGATCAGTACAGGATAAGTAATGTATGTACACAGGGACTCCACTAGCAGAATAGTGAGTGCAGCTCTGGAGTATAATACAGGATGTAACTCAGGATCAGTACAGGATAAGTAATGTATGTACACAGTGACTGCACCAGCAGAATAGTGAGTGCAGCTCTGGAGTATAATACAGGATGTAACTCGGGATCAGTACAGGATAAGTAATGCAGTCACTGTGTACATACACCAGCAGAATAGTGAGTGCAGCTCTGGAGTATAATACAGGATGTAACTCGGGATCAGTAAAGGATAAGTAATGCAGTCACTGTGTACATACACCAGCAGAATAGTGAGTGCAGCTCTGGAGTATAAATACAGGATGTAACTCAGGATCAGTACAGGATAAGTAATGTATGTACACAGTGACTGTACCAGCAGAATAGTGAGTGCAGCTCTGGGGTAGAATACAGGATGTAACTCAGGATCAGTACAGGATAAGTAATGTATGTACACAGTGACTGCACCAGCAGAATAGTGAGTGCAGCTCTGGGGTAGAATACAGGATGTAACTCGGGATCAGTAATGCATGTACACAGTGACTGCACCAGCAGAATAGTGAGTGCAGCTCTGGAGGATAATACAGGATGTGACTCAGGATCCGTACAGGATAAGTATTGTATGTACACAGTGACTGCACCAGCAGAATAGTGAGTGCAGCTCTGGAGTATAATACAGGATGTAACTCAGGATCAGTACAGGATAAGTAATGTAATGTATGTACACGGTGACTGCACCAGCAGAATAGTGAGTGCAGCTCTGGAGTATAATACAGGATGTAACTCAGGATCAGTACAGGATAAGTAATGTATGTACACAGGGACTCCACTAGCAGAATAGTGAGTGCAGCTCTGGAGTATAATACAGGATGTAACTCAGGATCAGTACAGGATAAGTAATGTATGTACACAGTGACTGCACCAGCAGAATAGTGAGTGGAGTATAATACAGGATGTAACTCGGGATCAGTACAGGATAAGTAATGCAGTCACTGTGTACATACACCAGCAGAATAGTGAGTGCAGCTCTGGAGTATAAATACAGGATGTAACTCAGGATCAGTACAGGATAAGTAATGTATGTACACAGTGACTGTACCAGCAGAATAGTGAGTGCAGCTCTGGGGTAGAATACAGGATGTAACTCAGGATCAGTACAGGATAAGTAATGTATGTACACAGTGACTGCACCAGCAGAATAGTGAGTGCAGCTCTGGGGTAGAATACAGGATGTAACTCGGGATCAGTAATGCATGTACACAGTGACTGCACCAGCAGAATAGTGAGTGCAGCTCTGGAGTATAATACAGGATGTAACTCGGGATCAGTAATGCATGTACACAGTGACTCCACCACTGCAGCCCACACACATACAACGCTCCAGTCCGGAGATCGATCACTGTACGACGTCCATCAAAACCTGACACAAATATAAAAGAAGGGGATAATCCTGTGGAGCGCTGCACGTGTCATCTCTCAGACGCTGCACACTGGAAATCAGACTCTCCTTTTGCCCTGTGGTAATAATCTGAGTCTCATCATCCGCCCGTACACACAATGCCCACAGACTGCACTGACTGGTCACTGTTTACACAGCGCTGATTGTTGCAGTAAACCGATTGATCAGAGAAAAGCATCGAACAGCAGGAATGATGAATCCTGGGAGTATTCCCGGGGCCGGGTGCTGCAGACTCATTGTGTCTGTGCGGCTGCAGAGGGTGACAGCCTGCAGCGCCTCGCACCCAGGTGACAGGTCCGCGTCGTCGCAGGAAGATTACTGCATGTATGATGAACGGCTGCCATCACCAGACACCGATTGGACAGGCGAGATTGACACCCCTGGCTGCAGAGCATCGCACACAATAAAACCCAGACTGACTGCATTATAACGATCCATCTGTACATTACCACACTGCAATGATCCGGCATCGCCTGGAGCAAGACGAGGGCGGCGGGTAGTGGGGACACTAGAGAACGGGGCAGGAGGGACACTAGAGACCAGGCCGGCAGGCAGCAGAGGGACACTAGAGACCAGGCCGGCAGGCAGCAGAGGGACATTAGAAACCAGGGCGACGGGCAGCGGGGGGACACTAGAGACCGGGGCAGTGGGGGCGGGGGGACACTAGAGACCAGGGCAGTGGGGCACTAGAAACCAGGGCGACGGGCAGCGGGGGGACACTAGAGACCGGGGCAGTGGGGGCGGGGGGACACTAGAGACCGGGGCAGTGGGGGCGGGGGGACACTAGAGACCGGGGCAGTGGGACACTAGAGACCGGGGCAGTGGGGGCGGGGGGACACTAGAGACCGGGGCAGTGGGACACTAGAGACCGGGGCAGTGGGACACTAGAGACCGGGGCAGTGGGACACTAGAGACCGGGGCAGTGGGACACTAGAGACCGGGGCAGTGGGACACTAGAGACCGGGGCAGTGGGGGCGGGGGGACACTAGAGACCGGGGCAGTGGGGGCGGGGGGACACTAGAGACCGGGGCAGTGGGGGCGGGGGGACACTAGAGACCGGGGCAGTGGGGGCGGGGGGACACTAGAGACCGGGGCAGTGGGGGCGGGGGGACACTAGAGACCGGGGCAGTGGGGGCGGGGGGACACTAGAGACCGGGGCAGTGGGGGCGGGGGGACACTAGAGACCGGGGCAGTGGGGGCGGGGGGACACTAGAGACCGGGGCAGTGGGGGCGGGGGGACACTAGAGACCGGGGCAGTGGGGGCGGGGGGACACTAGAGACCGGGGCAGTGGGGGCGGGGGGACACTAGAGACCGGGGCAGTGGGGGCGGGGGGACACTAGAGACCGGGGCAGTGGGGGCGGGGGGACACTAGAGACCGGGGCAGTGGGGGCGGGGGGACACTAGAGACCGGGGCAGTGGGGGCGGGGGGACACTAGAGACCGGGGCAGTGGGGGCGGGGGGGACACTAGAGACCGGGGCAGTGGGGGCGGGGGGACACTAGAGACCGGGGCAGTGGGGGCGGGGGGACACTAGAGACCGGGGCAGTGGGGGCGGGGGGACACTAGAGACCGGGGCAGTGGGGGCGGGGGGACACTAGAGACCGGGGCAGTGGGGGCGGGGGGACACTAGAGACCGGGGCAGTGGGGGCGGGGGGACACTAGAGACCGGGGCAGTGGGGGCGGGGGGACACTAGAGACCGGGGCAGTGGGGGCGGGGGGACACTAGAGACCGGGGCAGTGGGGGCGGGGGGACACTAGAGACCGGGGCAGTGGGGGCGGGGGGACACTAGAGACCGGGGCAGTGGGGGCGGGGGGACACTAGAGACCGGGGCAGTGGGGGCGGGGGGACACTAGAGACCGGGGCAGTGGGGGCGGGGGGACACTAGAGACCGGGGCAGTGGGGGCGGGGGGACACTAGAGACCGGGGCAGTGGGGGCGGGGGACACTAGAGACCGGGGCAGTGGGGGGGCGGGGGGACACTAGAGACCAGGGCAGTGGGGGGGCGGGGGGACACTAGAGACCGGGGCAGTGGGCAGGAGGAAGACAGGAGGGCAACTAAGGAGATGTCTGGATTTCATGGAAGTGGATGATTGAGTCCAAGGGCGACAAGAGAAGTATTAGAAGTGGAGGCCGGGGGGGGGGGGGGGGGATTGGTTGGGGCTGGAATCAGATATTCAGGATCCGGAAGACAGGAGGGCGACCGCGCAGTCAGCGTCAGGAGGAGGATCTGGGGGCCACAGAAGGTAAAGAGCATCATGTGGCAGACTAAGAATGACAGTAGGAATATCAGGGGGCAGATTATGGGTGACAGTAGGAATATCAGGGGGCAGATTATGGGTGACAGGAGGAATATCAGGGGGCAGATTATGGGTGACAGGAGGAATATCAGGGGGCAGATTATGGGTGACAGGAGGAATATCAGGGGGCAGATTATGGGAGACAGGAGGAATATCAGGGGGCAGATTATGGGAGACAGGAGGAATATCAGGGGGCAGATTATGGGTGACAGTAGGAATATCAGGGGGCAGATTATGGGTGACAGGAGGAATATCAGGGGGCAGATTATGGGTGACAGGAGGAATATCAGGGGGCAGATTATGGGTGACAGGAGGAATATCAGGGGGCAGATTATGGGTGACAGGAGGAATATCAGGGGGCAGATTATGGGTGACAGGAGGAATATCAGGGGGCAGATTATGGGTGACAGGAGGAATATCAGGGGGCAGATTATGGGTGACAGTAGGAATATCAGGGGGCAGATTATGGGAGACAGGAGGAATATCAGGGGGCAGATTATGGGAGACAGGAGGGGGATTGCGGTTATTTTGGAAAATCACACGGCAGACTGTGTTGTGCTTTGGGGTTACAGGAGGAATATTGGGGGTGGTTATGGGCGACAGGAGGGGTATTGTGGTTATTGTTGGGGTGACTGGAGAAGTATTAGAGGGTGGACTGTGGGGTGACTGGAGGAATATTAGAGGGTGGACTGTGGGGTGACTGGAGGAATATTAGAGGGTGGACTGTGGGGTGACTGGAGGAATATTAGAGGGTGGACTGTGGGGTGACTGGAGGAATATTAGAGGGTGGACTGTGGGGTGACTGGAGGAATATTAGAGGGTGGACTGTGGGGTGACTGGAGGAATATTAGAGGGTGGACTGTGGGGTGACTGGAGGTATATTAGAGGGTGGACTGTGGGGTGACTGGAGGAATATTAGAGGGTGGACTGTGGGGTGACTGGAGGTATATTAGAGGGTGGACTGTGGGGTGACTGGAGGAATATTAGAGGGTGGACTGTGGGGTGACTGGAGGAATGTCAGGCGCTAAATTGTGGGTGACAGGAAGAGGATTGTGGTTATTTTTGGGGATGACAGGAGGAATATTAGAGGGCACACTGTTGTGCTTTGGGGTGACGGGGGGAATAAGACGAAGACGTAGGGGTTAAACAGAAGGCAGTGGGTGACTGCAGTAATGGGGTGTTCGGGGGAACTCACCGCTCTGCTCTCCCAGGAAGACCAGCTTGAATTTCCTCAGCGGGTTCCCGAAGTCTCCTCCGGAGGACATGTTGGCGGAGGCCGGAGCGGGGCGCGCGCTGCAGGATCGGACAGTGCCGGGTCTGTGGGGGGAGGGGCGGCCTGGGGAGCGGGGACGTCGCTGCCGAGAGAAGAGCCGCTTCCCGTGATCTCTCACACACACCTGCTACACAAGCCGCGCCCCTACAGTCAACGCACAGCCCAACCCTACCGCGCTCAACTGCCAGGCCCTGTCTCCTCGGCAACAGAACACCACAGCCAATAGGAAACGCTCAAGGCCTGCCAATCACATGGGAGGAGGCGGGTCTTTGCGTCCATTGCGGGCAGCCATTAAAAGTGTGGCAGCAGTGTGTGCTTCTTCATGTTATGTTTATTATATGTCTTCATGTTCTGAGAAAATAATAAAAATAATAATAATAATAAAATATAAAAATGTGGTAAAGAAACAGCATATTGTGAACCGTGGGGCGACTTTACTGCGCCGTGCTCGCTGCATGACCGCCATGAGCCAACTCCTGGCGCAAATTTAGCTGCAAGGCTTTTATTTGCCCCTTTATCAATGTAGAAAACGTTGATTCCCGGAGCTCGCACTGCGGCGGTTACAGCGCAAATCAGTAGGAGGCTTAAACTCCGCTTCAAAACCCATCCCCAAAAAAGAACCCAGCATAAAAAAAAATGTGTCTTATTATATGCAAATGAGCCTCTAGGAGCAACGGGGGCGTTACCGTTACACCTAGAGGCAATCCGTTAAAACCGCAGCTTGCAGCGCGCGCGGTCACAGAACGGATCTGTTTCTATTCACAATGCATGGGGACCAAAACGGAAATGTTTTTTGTTTTGTTTTTTTCCAGATCCCATGCCGCGTCTCAATACCGGAAAACTACAACGCAAGTGTGAAAGTGGCCAATGCACTCTGACTGTATGTGGCATGAAAACGTGGATTGAGGAGTTGGGGTGCTGTAAAAAAAGGGGGGTGTGGTTTATGAATTAAGGGGTGTGGTCTGCTAAAAGGGGCATGTAAAAGATCCAAAAAATGTCCGCACCAGATTCGCCAATCTCCCAGGACTGTCTCAGAAACAGGCGGTAAGTTTGCATTGGAAAAAAACAAAAATAAATAAATATATATCCAATGCATTGCTATGCTGTAAAACGCTGCACTTTCACATATCCGCATACCTTAAAAAAAAATAAAAAAAAAAAATGCCCACAAATACCTCTTTTTATGCAAATATGCACACAGACATAGATGCCTCCACCAACATGGCGCCGCGGCACGGCCACGCTGGCCTCATGACGTCACACGCCGACAGGCGGATCCGCAGGACGCCAGCTATTGGTTTCTCGGGCAGCAGCAGGGTAGGGCGTGGTCTCCGGGTGTAGGAGCTCGTTAGGTTGCAGTGAACAGTGCGGACGCCACGTTACTTGCTGTCACTTCCGGGTGATGTCACCGGAGATCTTTGCTCTGTGAGCTGCCATCATCAGCAGTGGGCGGGGCAGGGTCATGTGATGTTTGGGTGGTTGTGGAATGTGGCTGCTGCCTTGTCCTGACAGGTGCATGCTGGAGCTTGTAGTTCCGCAGTGTAGGATGTGTGTGTGTGTTTTTTTTTAATTGTTTTTTTTTTACATATAATAAATAGTTAATTTATGACTGCGTTTGTCGTTCATTTCCTTCTGTGACGTCAGCGGAGTCTTTGATCGTCTGACGTCAAAACTGTGGAGAACATTGCAGCAGGAGGGGAAACCTACAACCATGAGGCTAGAGGAGGGGCCCCAACCTGTGGCCCCCCACATCAAAGGGGTGTAAACATGGCTTGGTACCTCTGGGGACAATAGGAAAGGGTCAAAGCAGCTCTGTTACCAGGATCAACCCTATTAAACCAGGCGTATATCCTGGTAGGGTTGATCCAGCTGAGTAAAACCATACCTGTATTTTTTTTTTTGCAATTGTTGGCGTTGTGGAGAAATTTTTATTTTTATGCAAATCAGCCATTGGAGCACCAAGAGGACTCATCTGCATAAAAATAAAAGTCTACATTTCTCCACAACGCCGACACCTGCAAAAAAAATACAGGTATCGTTGAACTCGGCTGGATCAACCCTACCGGACTATATGCCTGGTTAAATAGGGTTGATCCTAGTGACAAAGCCTTTTTTAAAGTCGTGCTCCCAACATGGACAATTATGCCGTGTGAGGGTGGGCAAATTGTAAAAACTCCAGAATTCCGCCATTTTTACCCCCTATCTGCAGAGGTTTGGCAGAACAACAGGGGCCCGTGCTGACACACAGGCGTGAATGGAGCAGCAGCGCACATGCGTGACCGCCACACCAATCTAACTGAGGAACGCTGGCCCCCCATTCTAGTACTCGGCGGTGATCCCGGTGGCGGACGTCAAAAACTGCAATGGCGGTGTGTATGAGCAGATGAGTCCTGATATTCACGAGGACCCCGCTCTAATAGGAGAACAAAGATGTCAGGCCTGGGGCCTTTCTGAGGCTGCTTACCGCCTGTGGTCGCATTACAGAGGGTGTGATGTGGTGAGAGACCCTATGTTTAACCGCTTAGATGCCCCATCACTATGGACAGAGGAATCTAAGGGGTTAAACAGAGGCCCCACCGATCTAAGGGGTCTGGCATTCGATCCCCAGTGGGCTTCCACAGGGATGACACGGGCACAGTACTGGCAGAGCCCAGGATGGGCCACACTGAAACCCTTCCCCTCTGTATGTTATAATGCCTTAAAGGGGCGTTCCGACATTTAGGACAGATCGATAGGATATATCGTAGCGGTCCGATGGGGGCCGGTCCTACTTCTGGGACCCTCTACTGTCTCAAGAATGGGGCCCCGAAACATAATTGCACCCAACGATGATGACAAAAGGAAGTGCAACTAGTCCTGCAAAAACACGGCCTGGAGCAGCACGCCATCCTGAAAGTAGTAAATCTATGTTCGCCGGGATGGTGAGAGACGAAGATAAAAAGGGGTGGAGCCCACGAAGACCGTTTTTCGCCCATTTACAATGTGAGTCCCCTGTGTGATGCTTATGGGGTCCCCGCTGCTCCCCACTTCCTGATCCCTGTTCAGTACAATGGAAATACCAGGAAGGGCTGAGGTGGATGACGGCTACGGCCAGTGATCATGTCTCCCAACTGTCCCTGATCCAGCAGGAAAGTCCCTAATTTCACGTTCCACGTTCTGTCTCATGTTGCCACATGTCCTGATTTCAACTGTAGTTGTGACCTGAGGATGCAGATACAGTTGAAGACATTGGTAAAGCAGCGAGCCCCCTGCTGCAGGTGTGATACAGTGATGTCATCGCCGGAGCCCAGAGCTCTTCTGCACCGCTCGCCACGGGAATGTGGAGTAGGTGAGGATTCAGTTAATAAGGGGGCATCACTGGGTTCTCATACTTTATGGGGGGCATTGTACTGGGTGGGCACTTATGGGGGCATTGTAATGTATGCAGGGAACTTATGGGGGCATTGTGTGTAGTGCACTTAGAGTACTACTGTCTGAGGGGCATTAAAAGGGATATTCCTGCTGTGAGGAGGCACTAAGGGGGTATCCTTACTCTGAGATGGGGGCTATTAGGCTACCTGCACACAGTACGTATAGGTTGAGTTCACATCGCTGTTATTTTTCATTCTTCTGATCCGTCAGAAGAACATAAAAATAAAGAAAAAAAAACGGATCCTGAGCATGAGTTACACATTTAGCATCTCTTTGAGCCATTTCCGTCCGACATCCGTTTTTTTTGACAGAAATGGCTCAAACGGATGCCAAATGTGCATAACTGACGCTCAGGATCCGTTTTTTTCATTATTTTTTCAGTTCTTCTGACGGATCAGAAGAATGGTAAAATAACAGTGATGTGAACTCAGCCTTAGGGCTCAATCACACGAACATATTTTGCGTTCCGCATACGGAACCATTTATTTCAATGGGTCCGCAAAAGATGCAGACAGCGCTCCGTGTGCTGTCCGCATCCGTTGCTCCGTTCCGTGGCCCCCGCAAAAATTATGAGTCCTGTCCTATTCTTGTGCATTTTGCGGACAAGAATAGGCATTTCTATAATGGGCCTCCTGTTCCGTTCCGCAAATTGCGGAAGGCACACGGGCTGCATCCGTTTTTTGAGGATCCGCAATTTTCGGACCGCAAAAAACGGCACAGTTGTGTGAACGAGCCCTTAGGGCTCAAGTGCACAAAAGTATTTTTTGTCAGTTTCCATTCCGTTTTTTTTTGTTTTGTTTTTTTTGCGGCCCGTATGCCGAACCATTGACTTCTATGCAGCCGCAAAAAAACTGAAATCACTCCGTGTGTGTTCCGCGTCTAAGACATGCCCCATCATTGTCTGCATTACGGACAAGGATAGGACTGTTCGATTACGGACAGAGCGTTCCGTTCCACAAAATGCCGGTATCAAGTGTTTTGCGGATCGCAAAACAAAAACGGTCACGTGCATGAGCCCTAATTGATGTTTTTTCTGTGTGCATTTTCATGAGGAAAAAACACAACATGATATAGGACCAGAAAAGCTTTTTTTTCTGTGTGGAATTTGAAATCTGCACCCTGTCGATTGTCTGTGCGATTTTTTTGTGCGGATTTCACTCTTCGCAATGCACGTGTGATATCTGCGGCAAGTCTGCACCAAAAACAGCAGATAACGCATGTGGTTTTTGGTGCAATTTGCTGTGGAAACATCGAAATCTGTGCATATTTCTGTTTGTAAGGGTATGTTAGTGCCGATTCGGTGCCGAAAACCATGCCGATTCTGCGCTAAAAACCTTCTCCCGTTATTTTCAATGAGAGGCCGCGCCATAAATCATGCAGTCAAGGATTTTTGCCGCACGGTTTTCCAGACTGCGCCCAGAATGTACAGGTCCCCCGTTCTTAGCGCAGTTGCAGCGCAGTCCCCTCACGACGGCGCAGAGGGAGCCTGCTCGCGGTTTAGCTCCATTCGGTGGACCTAAACCAGGCATGCTCAACCTGCGGCCCTCCAGCTGTTGCGAAACTAAAACTCCCAGCATGCCCAAACAGCCTACAGCAGGGCATTGTGGGAGTTGTAGTATTACAACAGCTGGAAGGCCGCAGGTTGAGCATGCCTGACCTAAACTAAGGGCGGGATCCGCACCATTCAAAATGAAAAATGCAAACACACCAGCGGAGGATTGGTTTAGCGTTAAAAAAAATGATTGCTGCGCTGTTGACGCCCCTCTGTGGATTTTTATTACTTTATTTTTGAAACATATTCTTACTGGAAAACCCCTTTAAGTCTATGTAAATAACTCCTCAGCTGTTTTAAAACTACAACCACCAGCACGCCTTTACAACTTGGAGCATGCTGAGAGTTGTACTTTTTGCAACACCTAATAAGCCCACAAGCAGATATGACAACAAGGAGTTATCTGACAGGACGACTTCCTGTCTCCATGGTTACAGCGGAACC
The DNA here is from genome assembly GCF_905171765.1 of Bufo bufo. Lineage (NCBI taxonomy): Eukaryota > Metazoa > Chordata > Amphibia > Anura > Bufonidae > Bufo > Bufo bufo. The sequence goes on from NC_053391.1 coordinate 686,371,307, forward strand.
TTCCTTTCAGCCCTACGGGGAAGCTTTTCCGTGTGGCACCTTCTGTGCTTTGCCAGTACTGCCCCCCATGTGGTGAGAAGGTGACTGTGAATACTGTACAGGGGCGCAGGGAGGGTGTCCGGTGATATTGGGAGGGTCGCAGGTTGTCACCTCTGTCTTTGTGTCCCCCTCCAGATGCTGCCTGTCAGGGGAGGCGCCCTGCTCAGATCCACCGCAGCCCTCTGCAGGTAAGTGCCCCGGCCATTGCCTCTCAGTGTGCACAGGTATTACAAGGTCCTGCTAGGTGCCGGTTTTAAAGGGGTTATTTAGGACCCCCAAATTTTAAAGGGGTTGTCCAGTTTGTGACGTCAGTGCTGGAGCGATGACGTGGTATCTGCCAGGTAAGTACTTACCTGTCCTGTATTGCAGGACGATTCCAAGGATCATCCAGTTTTCTCATATTTCTGGACAGTCCCTTTAAAAGGTTTTTGCAAGATGTTTTTTTATTTATTTTTTCACTGATAAGCTATCCTCAGGATAGGTCATCAGTATCTGATCAGTGGGGGTCCTACACCCGGGACCCCTGCCAAGGCACCGGCACCCCCGCGCGCACTGCAGCCTGCTCACCAAGCACAGCGCCGTACATTGTAGAGTGGCTGTGATTGGTATTGCACCTCAGTCCCATTCACTTCTAGGGGGCTGCTCCTAGGCCGTGTGACCGATGAACGTGACGTCACTGGCCTAGGAGAAGCAGAGAGAAGGCCGCGGTGTTCCTCGGGTGCGCAGCTCTGAACGGCTTCCCCATGCTGACGTAGGGAAAGCTGATCATTGATGGTGGTAGGCTGGAGCCTGTGGGAGGCCATCACCGCTATATTCCTCTGCAGGTGGCAGCGCTGCATTAGAGTATACTGAATTTACCATGTTCTACTGTATTAACCCTTAGAGGACCCTGCGATTTTCCGTTTTCGTTTATAACTCCCCACCTTCCCAGAGCCATAACTTTTTTATTTTTCCGTTCAAGTAGCCAGGCTTGTTATATTGCAGGACAAGTTGTGCTTTCTTATGACACCATTTAATATTGCATATGATGTAGCAGGCAAAAAATCTGAATGGGGGGAAATTGGGGGGAAAAAACAAAACCAAAAAAAAAAACATTCTGCCACCGTTTTTTGGGCTTTCTTTCTATGGCATTCCCTTTGCGGTAAAACAGACTGATTCCCCTCATTCTCCGGGTCAGTACAATTACAGTGATACCACATATGTATAGTTTTTCTTTGTGTTTTAATCGAATATATAAAGCTGTATGTCCGCTAAAGAAATCCGCACCGTCGCATTTACAATCACAAAATTTGGCACACAGGTACATCAGGTGTCCGGGAAGGTTTTAGACCAGGTCTCAGCTCTCTAGCACGTAGCGTTCCTGAGATATTCCCCCAAAAAAATGCATTAGCCAATAGAAGTCTGGTCACGTGACCATTATCAGCCAATAGAAGCTCGCAGGCCTTTAGTCTCCACATACACACAGTTTTACTCCAGGTTTCCATAACAACCCAGCCATTTTTCTTCACTGCTGTAGGTCAGCTTTAAAGGGGCAGGTCGCTGTGGATGACACTGTTAAGGGAGCGGAGTGCTGTCGAGGTGACAGTCAGGGGGCAGGTAAGGTGACCATTCAGGCCACCCTCAAAAGATGGACTTAAAAACCCCGCCCCCAGCTCCCACTAAGCCACGCCCCCTCCCACTCCACAGCTGACTGGGATTGAAAAAATGAAGGTAAAAATCAACTTCTTTCAGCTGCAGGGGAGGGAGGGTGACTTTCTCCAGCTCACACTCAGACAGCGCAGTGCTGCTGTCTGAGAGGGAGCTGTTCAAAAGGACATCACTGTGGCCGTCCAGGCCCTGCGCCGGACGGAGGACAGGGAGTCTGAAACCTGGACTGTCCGGCCTAAAACCGGACCTCTGGCCACCCTAGGGGCAGGCTGCTGTGGAGGTCACAGTTAAGGGGGCGGGGTGTTGTGGAGGTCACTGTTAAAGGGGCGGGCACTGTGGAGGTCACTGTTAAGGTAGGGGACTGTGGAGGTCACTGTTAAAGGGGCGGGCACTGTGGAGGTCACTGTTAGGTAGTAGGGGACTGTGGAGGTCACTGTCAAGGGGGTGGGGTGCTGGGGAACTCGCTGTTAAAGGGGCAGGCTGCTATGGAGGTCCCATTTTAAAGGGACTCTGTCACCAGTTTCTTACCCCCCCATTTAAAAATATGGTTATGTTCATGGAGCTCTAGCGATTCCTAATGTGGTCTTATAACCAAAATCCGTAGGCTCATTTTGTCTAAAAAACGTTATAACTAACCTGTCATTCATCTCACAAATGTGCCCAAGGGGATGATCATGTCTTCCAGATGCCGCCCGTACCCGCCGCCGTTTGTGCCCAGCTCCTCCCTTGCTGTCATCAGCGCCGCCTCAGAATCCTGTGTGACGCCTCCGGCTCTCCCTCACTCCCCCCTCCTTCTTCTCTAACATCCCGCGCATGCGCACTTCGCTCCATGAAGCCGAACGGAGAAGTCCGCACGGGCGCATCAGGCACAGGCCTGTGCGCACGCGCGGGATGTTAGAGAAGAAGGAGGGGGGAGTGAGGGAGAGCCGGAGGCGTCACACAGGATTCTGAGGCGGCGCTGATGACTGCAAGGGAGGAGCTGGGCACAAACGGCGGCGGGTACGGGCGGCATCTGGAAGACATGATCATCCCCTTGGGCACATTTGTGAGATGAATGACAGGTTAGTTATAACGTTTTTTAGACAAAATGAGCCTACGGATTTCTGTTATAAGACCACATTAGGAATCGCTAGAGCTCCATGAACATAACCATATTTTTAAATGGGGGGGTAAGAAACTGGTGACAGAGTCCCTTTAAGGATATGGGTCATTGTGGGAGGGGTCAGTGTTAAAGGGGCGGGGTGCTGTAGAGGTCACTGTTATGGGGGATACTGTTGATATCTTATAACGACACACAAACAGTAAATGAAAGATGAAATATACCCGAGCGAAGTCGGCTCCTTCTTCAGCTAGTATTGAATAAAATTAAAAATATATAATTTTTTTTTTTTCTTTTTATCTCCATATTCTGACCCCTATAACTTTTTCGGAGTTATATGTATGGAGCTGTGTCAGGGCTCATTTTGTGCGGGGCAGTCTGTACTTTTCATTGGTATCATTTTGGGGTGTGTGTGACTTTTTGATCACTATTTATAAAAAAAAAAAAATTGTGGCAGGTGAAGAAACAAAACAACAGCGAATCTGCCTTTTTGACTTTTTTTTTTCCGTTTAGCGTTTTCACACACGGCAATGCTCATTATGTTTATTTTTTTATTGCTTATGTATTTTTATTGTCATTTTGGAGAAAGTGGATGATTTGAACTTTTATATTTTTTAACCCCTTAAGGACACATGACGTATCGGTACGGCATGTTTCCCGAGTCCTTAAGGACCCATGACGTACCGGTACGTCATGTGTTGTTCCGATCACTGCCGCCCGGCCGGCTGTGATCGGAACAAGGTGCCTGCTCAAATCATTGAGCAGGCACCTCGGCTAAATGCGCGGGGGGGGTCCCGTGACCCCCCCATGTCCGCGATCGCAACAAACCGCAGTCCATAAAAATAAACCAGTCAATAAAAATCTGCCTTCCAAAAACCAAACGGCGCACCTTTCACTCTACGCCCCGCTGTGTGGCCGTACAGTAGTTTACGGCCACATATTGGGTGTTTCTGTAAACAGCAGAGTCAGGGCAATAAAGATACAGTCTTGTTTGGCTGTTAACCCTTGCTTTGTTAGTGGAAAAAATGGGTTAAAATGAAAAATTAGACAAAAAAAATCAAATTCTCAAATTTCCTCCCCATTTGCCAATAACTCTTGTGCAACACCTAAAGGGTTAACAATGTATGCAAAATCAGTTTTGAATACCTTGAGGGGTGTAGTTTCTTAGATGGGGTCATTTTTGGTTGGTTTCTATAATGTAAGCCTCGCAAAGTGACTTCAAACCTGAACTGGTCCCTAAAAATTGAGTTTTTGTAAATTTCGGAAAAATTTCAAGATTTGCTTCTAAACTTCTAAGCTATGTAACATCCCCAAAAAATAAAATATCATTCCCAAAACAATTCAAGCATGAAGTAGACATATGGGGAATGTAAAGTCATCACAATTTTTTGGGGTATTACTATGTATTACAGAAGTAGAGAAACTGAAACTTTGAAATTTGCAAATTTTTCCAAATTTTTGGTAAATTAGGTATTTTTTTTGTGCAAAATAAATAATTTTTTTGACTTCATTTTACCAGTGTCATGAAGTACAATATGTGACGAAAAAACAATCTCAGAACGGCCTGGATAAGTCAAAGGGTTTTAAAGTTATTAGCACTTAAAGTGACACTGGTCAGATTTCCAAAAAATGGCCAAGTCCTTAAGGTGAAAATGAGCCCGGTCCTTAAGGGGTTAAAACTTTTATTTTTTTTCCCCAGTTACCATAGGTGACTATACTGTCATGGGTATTAATCCATCACAGAACACACCCTTCACTTTATACCAGTACAGTGCTGCCACCTGCTGGCCTGTATTGGAATATTCCAGTGATGGGTATGCTTTAAATTTTGGACTTTTTTTTTCTTTTCCAAATTGTTATATATATTTTTTCTGTATTAAAACACAAAAAAAGATGTATTAGTGTGGTATCACTGTGATCATACTGACCCGGAGAATAAAGGGAAGCGGCCAGTTTTACTGGATAGGGAATGCCGTAAAAACAAAAACCATAAAACTATGGTGCCGTTGAGTCTCATTCTGAATTTTTTTTACAGCTTCCCACTACATCATATGCAATATTAAATGGTGCCATTAGAAAGTGCAACTTGTCCTGCAAAAAACAGAACAAGTTGAACTGAAAAATAAAAAAGTTATGGCTCTGGGAAGGCAGGGGGTGAAAAATGAAAATGAAAAATTACCATGTCCTCAAAGGGTTAAGTTGAGGCACGAGGATCCAGCACCCCATAATGGGTTTTCCGGGAGTTCAGTATAACAGATATCTGATCCCAGGGGCGGGGGGAGAGGTCCGGTGGTTCTTCAAAATAATTGTTTTAAAGCTTCTTTTGCTTTTATATCACGCTCCCTGCCTTTACCAAAATTTTTGGGGACCTTCCTTAACCCCTTTAAATGCAGCCTCTATATGGGTGTTCTTCACTTTTTGTTAGAAAGTTTCTCTGATCCCAAGGTTTCTCATTGCTGGAAACCGCAGTAATCTATGGTGGATTCTGTGTTCAGTTTCCCTGCAGCGCCTCCGCAGGAGAAGTGAAGCATGACATCCTGAACTACCAGATAACTCCTTGCTTTTATGACTTTGTGATGTAATGTCTTGTTTTCCAGGATTACAGGACACGACGGCTTCCTGAGCAGAGATAATGGTGAGTAAAGCTGTAAAGAGGAGATTTACCGTCCGATACCATTAGGTCACATTCAGACCTGGTGGAACCAGGGGTGCACCTAGCCTTTCTGCTGCCTGAGGCGGACAAATTCTTAACCTAACCCCTTCCCTTCAGCCCTACTGTTAAAGGGGTTTTCCCATCTCCAACAATGGGGGCATATCGCTAGGGTACGCCCCCATTGTCTGATAGGGACCCGCACCTACAATGAGAACGGAGTGGGAAAATGAACGGACATCGATCCAGTGCCCCGTGGCTCATTGCCCATGGCCCTTCCGCTGCCCCTACCTGGTGCTGCCTGAGGCAGTCGCCTCACCTGGCCTCATTGGTGGTACGGAACTGCCGGGGATTTGTGGTGCGGATTCTGCCCTACAAATGGGAGGCGATTTACTATACACTGTACTCAGGAACTGTGTCGCCTGCCCCCTCTGCATTGCAGGAGCTCAGCTTGCTGACTGTTTCCACTCGCCGTTTATTCTCCTCTTGTCCGGCAGATTTCCTGATAGAAAACAGAAGAACCCACAGGACAAAACCCACTCATGGCATCGGCCGCTACAAGTTCCTGTTACCCCCAGAAGTGGTGAGGACGTGTCCTATGTGGCAGATTATATTGTACTGATGGTCACAGCCGACACCTCCATGGGAAGAGCAGATGTCTCAGCGCAGTGTCCTTGTAGATATCTGAAGGCTGGAAGGAAGAATTACACTGTGCCAATAGACCCCCTATAGACGTCTGTAGTGAGAGGGCCCCCCAGAGCTCTGCTCTCAGGGTCATCGGGCCGTCCAGCTTCGTAATGGACGTCCTTTTCCTTTAATGATATACTGTAACTTTATTTTTTACTCTATAGGAACAAAAGAAAAAAGGCAAGTTACTAAAAAAGGAGATCAAAGCAGGTACAGAGTACGAATACGGAACCTTAAACATCCAAGTGTCAGGGCACAACATGCTCTACGTGGAACACTTTGCTCAGTACATGCATAACCTCTTCAACCAGATGTCCATTAAAGTGGAGGAAAGGTGAGAGCTGTATATTACATTATAGTTACATCCTGTATTATCCTCCAGAGCTGCACTCACTATTCTGCTGGTGCAGTCACTGTGTACATACATTACATTACTTATCCTGTACTGATCCTGAGTTACATCCTTTATTATACTCCAGAGCTGCACTCACTATTCTGCTGGTGCAGTCACTGTGTACATATATTACATTACTTATCCTGTACTGATCCTGAGTTACATCCTGTATTATACTCCAGAGCTGCACTCACTATTCTGCTGGTGGAGTCACTGTGTACATACATTACTTATCCTGTACTGATCCTCAGTTACATCCTGTATTATACTCCAGAGCTGCACTCACTATTCTGCTGGTGGAGTCACTGTGTACATACATTACTTATCCTGTACTGATCCTGAGTTACATCCTGTATTATCCTCCAGAGCTGCACTCACTATTCTGCTGGTGCACTCACTGTGTACATACATTACATTATTTATCCTGTACTGATCCTGAGTTACACCCTGTATTATACTCCAGAGCTGCACTCACTATTCTGCTGGTGCAGTCACTGTGTACATACATTACTTATCCTGTACTGATCCTGAGTTACATCCTGTATTATACTCCAGAGCTGCACTCACTATTCTGCTGGTGCAGTCACTGTGTACATACATTACATTACTTATCCTGTACTTATCCTGAGTTACATCCTGTATTATACTCCAGAGCTGTACTCACTATTCTGCTGGTGCAGTCACTGTGTAGATACATTACTTATCCTGTACTGATCCTGAGTTACATCCTGTATTATACTCCAGAGCTGCACTCACTATTCTGCTGGTGCAGTCACTGTGTACATACATTACTTATCCTGTACTGATCCTGAGTTACATCCTGTATTATCCTCCAGAGCTGCACTCACTATTCTGCTGGTGGAGTCACTGTGTACATACATTACTTATCCTGTACTGATCCTGAGTTACATCCTGTATTATACTCCAGAGCTGCACTCACGATTCTGCTGGTGGTGTCATTGTATAGATGCATTACTTATCCTGTACTGATCCTGAGTTACATCCTGTATTATCCTCCAGAGCTGCACTCACTATTCTGCTGGTGGAGTCACTGTGTACATACATTAAATTACTTATCCTGTACTGATCCTCAGTTACATCCTGTATTATACTCCAGAGCTGCACTCACTATTGTGCTGGTGGAGTCACACTGTAGATACATTACTTCTGTTATTTTTGTGCAGGAATTAATCCAGCGGGGAATACTGGTAGATTTCAGCTATGAAGTCTGCAGAATTATGAATACAGCTCTGTAGGTCCCTAATGTATCAGTGTATATTTATCGCTGCTGACCTTGTACTTCAGGGTGTCTGTGTCTTTGCAGTTACGCTAAACCCACCAAAACCAAAGAAGTGCTGCTGATGCCGGACGTGGGGAACAAGATGTTTGTGGACTCTGTGCTGACGGTCCATGAGAGGGTGGTCCAGGTCAGTGGTCTCAGCGCCACTCTGGCTCCGATTATCATCGAAGTGTTGACCATGAATCAACCAGTAGGGGTCAACCTACTGGTTAAAACGGTAAGAAATGGCTGATAAGAGTGACAGCACCCGGGGGCGATACGGAGCCTGTCCACACAATGTGCCTTCTCATGTCACGGTCTCTTCTCTCTGCAGCACACGGAGGTGGACTACCTGGAGAGATTCAAGGCCCGGCCGGATCTGGACAACCTGAGAGCTTCCATGACCTGACACCTCGAGAGGTCGTCCTCCATCTGCTCAACAGTAATGACTGTATAATCATCTCCACCTGTCACCAACCGAATCCACACGTCGTGTGACCGCAGGATAGCAAAAATAATAGAAATACCAGTATTTAAAATAAAATATTCCTTTTTTCAGAAAATCCTTAGATGATTTGTGTCCTAAGCAAAATTTATAATCGATTCACTTGTATATTCTGGTACATAGGAGCAGTATTATAGTAGTTATATTCTTGTACATAGGAGCAGTATTATAGTAGTTATATTCTTGTACATAGGAGCAGTATTATAGTAGTTATATTCTTGTACATAGGAGCAGTAATTATAGTAGTTATATTCTTGTACATAGGAGCAGTATTATAGTAGTTATATTCTTGTACATAGGAGCAGTAATTATAGTAGTTATATTCTTGTACATAGGAGGCAGTATTATAGTAGTTATATTCTTGTACATAGGAGGCAGTATTATAGTAGTTATATTCTTGTACATAGGAGCAGTATTATAGTAGTTATATTCTTGTACATAGGAGGCAGTATTATAGTAGTTATATTCTTGTACATAGGAGCAGTATTATAGTAGTTATATTCTTGTACATAGGAGCAGTATTATAGTAGTTATATTCTTGTACATAGAGCAGTATTATAGTAGTTATATTCTTGTACATAGGAGCAGTATTATAGTAGTTATATTCTTGTACATAGGAGCAGTATTATAGTAGTTATATTCTTGTACATAGGAGGCAGTATTATAGTAGTTATATTCTTGTACATAGGAGGCAGTATTATAGTAGTTATATTCTTGTACATAGGAGGCAGTATTATAGTAGTTATATTCTTGTACATAGGAGGCAGTATTATAGTAGTTATATTCTTGTACATAGGAGCAGTATTATAGTAGTTATATTCTTGTACATAGGAGCAGTATTATAGTAGTTATATTCTTGTACATAGGAGCAGTATTATAGTAGTTATATTCTTGTACATAGGAGGCAGTATTATAGTAGTTATATTCTTGTACATAGGAGCAGTATTATAGTAGTTATATTCTTGTACATAGGAGCAGTATTATAGTAGTTATATTATTGTACATAGGAGCAGTATTATAGTAGTTATATTCTTGTACATAGGAGGCAGTATTATAGTAGTTATATTCTTGTACATAGGAGGCAGTATTATAGTAGTTATATTCTTGTACATAGGAGCAGTATTATAGTAGTTATATTCTTGTACATAGGAGGCAGTATTATAGTAGTTATATTCTTGTACATAGGAGCAGTATTATAGTAGTTATATTATTGTACATAGGAGCAGTATTATAGTAGTTATATTCTTGTACATAGGAGGCAGTATTATAGTAGTTATATTCTTGTACATAGGAGGCAGTATTATAGTAGTTATATTCTTGTACATAGGAGGCAGTATTATAGTAGTTATATTCTTGTACATAGGAGCAGTATTATAGTAGTTATATTCTTGTACATAGGAGGCAGTATTATAGTAGTTATATTCTTGTACATAGGAGCAGTATTATAGTAGTTATATTCTTGTACATAGGAGCAGTATTATAGTAGTTATATTCTTGTACATAGGAGCAGTATTATAGTAGTTATATTCTTGTACATAGGAGTAGTATTATAGTAGTTATATTCTTGTACATAGGAGCAGTATTATAGTAGTTATATCCTTGTACATAGGAGGCAGTATTATAGTAGTTATATTCTTGTACATAGGAGGCAGTATTATAGTAGTTATATTCTTGTACATAGGAGGCAGTATTATAGTAGTTATATTCTTGTACATAGGAGCAGTATTATAGTAGTTATATTCTTGTACATAGGAGGCAGTATTATAGTAGTTATATTATTGTACATAGGAGCAGTATTATAGTAGTTATATTCTTGTACATAGGAGGCAGTATTATAGTAGTTATATTCTTGTACATAGGAGGCAGTATTATAGTAGTTATATTCTTGTACATAGGAGCAGTATTATAGTAGTTATATTCTTGTACATAGGAGGCAGTATTATAGTAGTTATATTCTTGTACATAGGAGCAGTATTATAGTAGTTATATTATTGTACATAGGAGCAGTATTATAGTAGTTATATTCTTGTACATAGGAGGCAGTATTATAGTAGTTATATTCTTGTACATAGGAGCAGTATTATAGTAGTTATATTCTTGTACATAGGAGCAGTATTATAGTAGTTATATTCTTGTACATAGAGGCAGTATTATAGTAGTTATATTCTTGTACATAGGAGGCAGTATTATAGTAGTTATATTCTTGTACATAGGAGGCAGTATTATAGTAGTTATATTCTTGTACATAGGAGGCAGTATTATAGTAGTTATATTCTTGTACATAGGAGCAGTATTATAGTAGTTATATTCTTGTACATAGGAGGCAGTATTATAGTAGTTATATTCTTGTACATAGGAGCAGTATTATAGTAGTTATATTCTTGTACATAGGAGCAGTATTATAGTAGTTATATTCTTGTACATAGGAGCAGTATTATAGTAGTTATATTCTTGTACATAGGAGTAGTATTATAGTAGTTATATTCTTGTACATAGGAGCAGTATTATAGTAGTTATATCCTTGTACATAGGAGGCAGTATTATAGTAGTTATATTCTTGTACATAGGAGGCAGTATTATAGTAGTTATATTCTTGTACATAGGAGGCAGTATTATAGTAGTTATATTCTTGTACATAGGAGCAGTATTATAGTAGTTATATTCTTGTACATAGGAGGCAGTATTATAGTAGTTATATTCTTGTACATAGGAGCAGTATTATAGTAGTTATATTCTTGTACATAGGAGCAGTATTATAGTAGTTATATTCTTGTACATAGGAGCAGTATTATAGTAGTTATATTCTTGTACATAGGAGCAGTATTATAGTAGTTATATTCTTGTACATAGGAGCAGTATTATAGTAGTTATATTCTTGTACATAGGAGGCAGTATTATAGTAGTTATATTCTTGTACATAGGAGCAGTATTATAGTAGTTATATTCTTGTACATAGGAGCAGTATTATAGTAGTTATATTCTTGTACAGAGGAGGCAGTATTATAGTAGTTATATTCTTGTACATATGAGCAGTATTATAGTAGTTATATTCTTGTACAAAGGAGCAGTATTATAGTAGTTATATTCTTGTACATATGAGCAGTATTATAGTAGTTATATTCTTGTACATAGGAGCAGTATTATAGTAGTTATATTCTTGTACAGAGGAGGCAGTATTATAGTAGTTATATTCTTGTACATAGGAGGCAGTATTATAGTAGTTATATTCTTGTACAGAGGAGGCAGTATTATAGTAGTTATATTCTTGTACATAGGAGCAGTATTATAGTAGTTATATTCTTGTACATAGGAGGCAGTATTATAGTAGTTATATTCTTGCACATAGGAGGCAGTATTATAGTAGTTATATTCTTGTACATAGGAGCAGTATTATAGTAGTTATATTCTTGCACATAGGAGCAGTATTATAGTAGTTATATTCTTGTACATAGGAGGCAGCATTATAGTAGTTATATTCTTGTACATAGGAGGCAGTATTATAGTAGTTATATTCTTGTACATAGGAGCAGTATTATAGTAGTTATATTCCTGTACATAGAAGCAGTATTATAGTAGTTATATTCTTGTACATAGGAGCAGTATTATAGTAGTTATATTCTTGTACATAGGAGGCAGTATTATAGTAGTTATATTCTTGTACATAGGAGGCAGTATTATAGTAGTTATATTCTTGTACATAGGAGCAGTATTATAGTAGTTATATTCTTGTACATAGGAGGCAGTATTATAGTAGTTATATTCTTGTACATAGGAGCAGTATTATAGTAGTTATATTCCTGTACATAGGAGCAGTATTATAGTAGTTATATTCCTGTACATAGGAGCAGTATTATAGTAGTTATATTCTTGTACATAGGAGGCAGTATTATAGTAGTTATATTCTTGTACATAGGAGGCAGTATTATAGTAGTTATATTCTTGTACATAGGAGGCAGTATTATAGTAGTTATATTCTTGTACATAGGAGCAGTATTATAGTAGTTATATTCTTGTACATAGAAGGCAGTATTATAGTAGTTATATTCTTGTACATAGGAGCAGTATTATAGTAGTTATATTCTTGTACATAGGAGGCAGTATTATAGTAGTTATATTCTAGTACATAGGAGGCAGTATTATAGTAGTTATATTCTTGTACATAGGAGGCAGTATTATAGTAGTTATATTCTTGTATATAGGAGCAGTATTATAGTAGTTATATTCTTGTACATAGGAGCAGTATTATAGTAGTTATATTCTTGTACATAGGAGGCAGTATTATAGTAGTTATATTCTAGTACATAGGAGGCAGTATTATAGTAGTTATATTCTTGTACATAGGAGGCAGTATTATAGTAGTTATATTCTAGTACATAGGAGGCAGTATTATAGTAGTTATATTCTAGTACATAGGAGGCAGTATTATAGTAGTTATATTCCTGTACATAGCAGCAGTATTATAGTAGTTATATTCTTGTACATAGGAGCAGTATTATAGTAGTTATATTCTTGTACATAGGTGGCAGTATTATAGTAGTTATATTCTAGTACATAGGAGGCAGTATTATAGTAGTTATATTCTTGTACATAGGAGGCAGTATTATAGTAGTTATATTCTTGTACATAGGAGCAGTATTATAGTAGTTATATTCTTGTACATAGGAGCAGTATTATAGTAGTTATATTCTTGTACATAGGAGGCAGTATTATAGTAGTTATAGTCTAGTACATAGGAGGCAGTATTATAGTAGTTATATTCCTGTACATAGCAGCAGTATTATAGTAGTTATATTCTTGTACATAGGAGCAGTATTATAGTAGTTATATTCTTGTACATAGGAGGCAGTATTATAGTAGTTATATTCTTGTATATAGGAGCAGTATTATAGTAGTTATATTCTTGTACATAGGAGGCAGTATTATAGTAGTTATATTCTTGTACATAGGAGGCAGTATTATAGTAGTTATATTCTTGTACATAGGAGGCAGTATTATAGTAGTTATATTCTTGTACATAGGAGGCAGTATTATAGTAGTTATATTCTTGTACATAGGAGGTAGTATTATAGTAGTTATATTCTTGTACATAGGAGGCAGTATTATAGTAGTTATATTCTTGTACATAGGAGCAGTATTATAGTAGTTATATTCTTGTACATAGGAGGTAGTATTATAGTAGTTATATTCTTGTACATAGGAGCAGTATTATAGTAGTTATATTCTTGTACATAGGAGCAGTATTATAGTAGTTATATTCTTGTACATAGGAGGCAGTATTATAGTAGTTATATTCTTGTACATAGGGGGCAGTATTATAGTAGTTATATTCCTGTACACAGGAGCAGTATTATAGTAGTTATATACTTGTACATAGGAGGCAGTATTATAGTAGTTATATTCTTGTACATAGGAGGCAGTATTATAGTAGTTATATTCTTGTATATAGGAGCAGTATTATAGTAGTTATATTCTTGTACATAGGAGGCAGTATTATAGTAGTTATATTCTTGTACATAGGAGGCAGTATTATAGTAGTTATATTCTTGTACATAGGAGGCAGTATTATAGTAGTTATATTCTTGTACATAGGAGGCAGTATTATAGTAGTTATATTCTTGTACATAGGAGGCAGTATTATAGTAGTTATATTCTTGTACATAGGAGGTAGTATTATAGTAGTTATATTCTTGTACATAGGAGGCAGTATTATAGTAGTTATATTCTTGTACATAGGAGCAGTATTATAGTAGTTATATTCTTGTACATAGGAGCAGTATTATAGTAGTTATATTCTTGTACATAGGAGGCAGTATTATAGTAGTTATATTTTTCTTTTAGAAGTCTTTTTTTTTTCCAAAAAAAACAAAACCAAATAAATAAATACATGCAGGTGTTATAGAGATAAGTACATTGAAATCTGCCATGTGTGAACTAATTAGACTACATTCACAACTGAAAAATGTCTGTCTCACAACTGTTGTAAGAACTATTGTAGTCTATGGTGTTATTCATATGGCACTTTTTTAATGGTCTGTGAATAATGGCTGTCAGAAATTAGGCCATGTCCTATTTTGTCCGTTATCACTGACAGACAGCCCCCACATATTTGAAGGGGACCGTTATTAACAGTCATTTTCTCAGAAAGGCATCAATGTTAAAAACAAACTGTCCTGCTGTTTTTTTTCCCACTGTCTTGTGAATTTCGCCTAATAGAGGTAAATCTGGCTGTACACATAAGATAGCGGCTGGGAGAACAGTCCTGTAATGAAGCTATTTCTCCAGCCTCGTGTTAATTTGTATTTCCACGAGGCGAGGGGGAAAAGCCGCTTCCAGATAGCTATAGGAGTGAAAACCAAAATGACAGCATTAGCAGAACTTCAACAGGAGATATCACTGTTAGAAATCGAGTTAGGAATAAAAGCGGTAAAACCTGCTTTCACTTTCAGCTGCATTCCCTGGATCCTGATTTCTAACATGTACTGAAGATGATGCTTTCAAACAACACCAGGCCCATGTCTGTAGCTGCTACCAAACCGGAGATATGAGCAGATAAAGCAGTCTGGAGGTGGAGAGGGAGCAGCTGCAGAGCTGACAGCTGCAGGAGGAAAGGAAAAATATATAGAAATTTGACATTATCATCACTGTAAAGAACCACTTTATAAAATTAAGTTAGTTATACCACACGGCAAATAAATTTAAAAAAAAACGAAACTATAAAAAAATAAAATAAAAACAGTAAAAAAAAACTGTAAATAAATTATACAAAGTAATGTAAAAATTGCTTTTTCTTTTTAATCTTTCCTTCGCAAATTAAATAATAAAATGTATTTAATGCACTATATATACCCCAAAATGGTTCCTAAAAAAACCTACAACTCAACACAAAATTTAAAAAAAATATTAATTTTTTTTCTTCAAATTTATTATTAAGTTTAGACTGCGGGCACACAAAGCGGGAACACGTTACCGGTCCTAAAGGCTAAAATGTTGTCACTAAGCGGTTAAAATGCAATTGTCTTCCCTGAGTTAAGAGTTACTGCATTAAGGCTGCGTTCACACGAGCGTGTCCGGATTAGTTCCGGATGCGTCCCGGTGTGTTGCGGCAAACCCGCGCGAGTAGGAATGCAATTGCAGTCAGTTTTGACTGCGATTGCGTTCCGATGTTCAGTTTTTATCGTGCGTGTGCAATGTGTTTTGCACGCGCGTGATAAAAAACCGACTGTGGTACCCAGACCCGAACTTCTTCACAGAAGTTCAGGTTTGGGTTCGGTGTTGTGTAGATATTATTATTTTCCCTTATAACATGGTTATAGGGGAAAATAATAGCATTCTGAAAACTGAATGCATAGTAAGTGATCAGTTGAGGGTTAAAAAAAATAAAAAAAATTAACTCACCTTCTCCGTTTGTTCGCGTAAGTCCCGGTCTCTTCTTTACTTCTCAAAAGATGAACTATGGGCTAAAGGACCTTTGGTGACGTCAGATCACATGCTCCAATCACATGGTCCATCACCGCGGTGATGGACCATGTGATTGGAGCATGTGATCTTACGTCACCAAAGGTCCTTTAGCCCATAGTTCATCTTTTGAGAAGTAAAGAAGAGACCGGGACTTACGCGAACAAACGGAGAAGGTGAGTTAATTTTTTTTATTTTTTTTAACCCTCAACTGATCACTTACTATGCATTCTGTTTTCAGAATGCTATTATTTTCCCTTATAACCATGTTATAAGGGAAAATAATACAGTGAATAGACTGTCACCTAGCAACCATGCGTGAAAATCCCACAGCATCCGCACTTGCTTGCGGATGCTTGCGATTTTCACGCAACCCCATTCACTTCTATAGGGCCTGCGTTGCGTGAAAAACGCAGAATATAGAGCATGCTGCGATTTTTACGCAACGCACAAGTGACGCGTGAAAATCACCGCTCATCTGAACAGCCCCATAGAAATGAATGGGTCAGGATTCAGTGCAGGTGCAATACGTTCACCTACCGCATTGCACCCGCGCGGAATACTCGCCCGTGTGAACGCAGCCTGAGGCTGCATTCGCACGAACGTATTTTGTTTCCGTGTCCGTTCCGTTTTATTTGCGGATTGGATGAGAACCCATTCCTTACAACGGGTCCGCAAAAAATGCGGACAGCACTCCCGTGTGCTATCCGTATGTCCGTTCCGTAGCCCCGCAAAAACATAGAACATGTCCTATTCTTGTCCGTTTTGCGGACAGAGATAGGCATTGTTACAATGGATCCGCAAAAAAAAAAAATCGGATGCCGTATAGACTTTTTTTTTTTTTCATACGGTCGTGTAGCCAAAAAAGGTGACATTTTTTGGAGGGTTTTTCCCAATTTGAATGTGAGTGAGGAGGTTACGGCGGGCGCCCCCATCGCTGTACACGAAGGGTGGGATCTTCACAACTGCTGACGATAGTAAAAAACTTCCTGTAGGAAGAGCGCAGCTCTGGAGCACAAACTGAGGCGTTCTCAAGACACTATTCGGAGTAAGGGAAAAAATACACAGAAGATTTTCCTTTTATTTGGAAGGAGAGACCCTGCGGTGATCTTGGTGACACAGGTAACGCACCCACCCTCCCAGTCACACCACTTTTCTCAGACCCGGACTGGTATCTGTGCTTTGTTATGCTTTTCCACTTCCTTGCCAATGGTTTGCCTTGTGTCAGTCTCTACTGTAGTTCTTGCATTGTGTTCATTAATCAAGATGCTTGGTATGAACAGTCCCTTATCCCCTCCCAGTTTGGAAAGTGCAACTGTCATTATATGAATATATATATATATAATAGAGAGGTGTATCATTCCTAGTCCCAGGCGCCGGTCATGTGATCCCGGACACGGTACGGTAGACGCCATGAAGGCTAGGAATCGGTTTGTGGCCCCCTCTTCTTCTTCTTCAGTTCCTCCATCCTCCCCTTCTGATAGTCCTGCATGCAGTTCCTGAAGTCCCGCACTTGGTCCTGGCAGCGCCTCCAGTCCTGGTGCTCGGCCATACACTCCTGCACCGCATAGTGAAAGGCCGTACAGCCGGTCCGCGAGATCATCTCATCCACCGGATCCGCCTCCTCCTCCTCCTCCTTCTGCGGCGGCTTGCGGCTGCGGTTGTGAGGCTGAGGCGCGGGGGCGGACATGTTTACTGCAGAACAACAGAGAAACAAATGAATGAGGACGGCTTCCCCGGGATCCTGAACGGCAACCCTGACTTTACACAGGGAACCAGAAAAGGAGGATGCAGGAAAGCTGGGTGACAACTACTGTGGTGGCCATAGTGGCGGTCACCCAGCTTTCCCAAACATCTACATATGCAGCAACCAGAGGAACTTACGCCCTTTAGGCATCCAGGAAAGCTGGGTGACCGCCCCATGGAGGCTCTATTCACTGCCTTATAGCTTAGAAACCGATGATTTTTGGATTTTAAGTTAAATTCCCCAAATGTTTGCGTTAAATCGCAGTATAATGAAAAGTTTTGAACCTTCCGAATATACTTTGCGTTCGATTTCTGGCTATTTGCAAGACCTCTGCTTGCAGTCAGTGAACGTAAACGCCATTATTGACATTCAGAGGTTAAAACTTCCCACAGCAGAGGATCCGTTACCATCATATCCAGTCAAGAAAATCCTCTAAGAACTGAACACATCAGTAGTGCAAATATCTGATGGTTTGTTACAATGTATCAGTCTGGAGTTCCCAGAGGATTGTCCAGACCGGATACAATGTAACAAACCCTCAGCTTGTGAAAGTATTAGCCCTGTATGGTTTTCAATTCACTGACAACAAGCGGAAATCTGGAAGAGGTTAATCAACTGAATCACAAAAGTATATTAGAAACTTGCAGAACTTTTATTAAACACATAAAATAGGAAAGTACTCGTCTAAGTTTCCCGGATAGGCCCGTTTACATAGTGTGTGCTGGGACTTGTGGTTCTACAATGAAACATGCATTGCACAGTGGTCTATACAGGACACATGAAAAAGGGGTCTTACCTACATCAGACCCGTCTTTCCCGTGTGTCACTGTGTCCTCTCGGCCTTATAACACTTTTGTTTTACCTCTTCCGCAATTGTCTGCGGTTTCCCTGTCTGAAGCACCGGCGGACGCCATTTTCTCGTAGCCCGAGTGTCATTACATTGCCCGCAGCTGGAGAGGAAGTGGCCAGAGACACCTAGTGGCCATGCGCGGCGACCTCTTGGTGGCGAGAGCATTCTACTTCCCGTTCAGTCGGTTTCCGGTCTCCAGTCAGTGTCGCCTGCTTCTGCCTGCACCAACATGGCCGCCAGGATTTACCTACAGAGTGACTGGGCTCACAGCTTGAGGTGGGGGCTGCAAGTGAGAGGGGTGGGAACTGGTTCAGTCATAGACGTCCTTTACTGTTGTCGTCCTCTATTAGTTTGTTCAACTACAACTCCCTTATCTATCTGCTGGGAGTTGTAGTTTCACAGCATTCGGACGTATTGTCTGCACAATATTATGTTGATATTTTCTGGTGTTGTGTTTGCCCCTGCGCCATTTTATGTAGAAGCTTCTCTTAGATCTGAGGGTGTAGGACGTCCTGTCCAGATGGCGGTTTTCACGTGGATTTCGGTGCGTTTCCACCCTGTAAACAGCGTGCCGTCCACGTGGGGATATATTTTTTTGTGGATTTTTTATTTTTTTGTACTCCGCGCTCAGATTAGCCCTTCGGATCTGCTGCAGAAATCCGAGGCTCGGCCGTTGACTGGAGCGGCAGATTTTTTCCCACGGAAAAACGGATATCATTCACGGATTTCTATAGGAGCGCCTGAAATGAAAATGAATCCGTCAGGGGTGGATGGGGAACGTAAGGTGGCCCTGAAATAAAAGCCTAAATGTGGCCCCCCCCCCCCCCCCCTGCCATGTTGTAGGCGGGTCCAAATTGATAGAAGGTGGGGCAATGCAAGTAGGCGGAGTCAGTAGTACCAAAGTACAGCCCCGGCGGAACTAAGTACCGTAGAGCAGCACAAAATACCGCCCCTCTGTGCTGGCCATCAACAGCTGCCACATTCTGTCCATGTCCGACTGTGTCACCGTCCTGAGGACAGTTGAATTCAGGAGGACACCTGCAGCCAGGGTCGGACTGGGGTTCCTGGGGCCCACCAGAGGAAATTATTCTCGGGGGCCCAACCTCCATATCATCAACAATGTCTCATAGGTTTTTATTCAAAGAAATAGATTGGCTCCAAATGTTTTTCTTTTCCTCTGGACCTTTGGGGCCCGATATGGTATGAGGGCCCCGAGTATTCTCCGGTGGGATAGTCTGACGTTGTCTGCGACCACCGGCCAGATACATGACTACCTGACCGCTCCCACTGAGAGCAGCAGAGCATGGTGTACTTGACCAGGGGCAGTAAGGAGGTCCTGGGCGGACCCCTGGGCATCGGCCCACAAGGAAATTTCCCTATAGGATCTGTGGTCAGTCTGCCCCTGGAATTTTTTTTTTTTTTTGGGGGGTGTGGGGTGGAGAATTATGAGAGCAGTGTAAAATTTAAAAAGAAAAACGGCGTGCACAAAAATTTGCACTTTTTTACAGAAGTCATATAATAAATCTCCCCCCAGATCTTTGCTGTTTTTTACTTTATATTTTTGGTGTTCAATAAAAAAAAAGTTGTCATAATTGGAAACGTATTATTTTTTTATTTTTTTTTACTCGCTTACGCCAAATAGTTTGTGAATGTGGCCCATCGCTATTGCCATATACTCTTATTTACATCCAAGGACTGAAACCTAATACTTCTCTCAGCTGAGGGGTTGTTACCTTGTACCCACCGTGGCTCCCATAGATATCCAGCCATGTCCCGGCATTAACTCCTTCATGGTTTTTTTTTCTTCCCCTTTTGTCTTCCAGGAAGGTGGAAGGAGAGGCGTGGGTGTCGTGTAAGATCCCAGGTAAGACGGATTCTGCTGTATGTTTGCTCAGCAGCCTCTCCTGCAGGGAAGATGTAGTATTACACTGCAGACGTGTAATACGTGGACGGGTCCAACTCGGCGGCTATCCACTTTGGCTCGTAGAGGGCAGCAATAAGTGGGAGATCCCATATGTCACAGGGTATATGGTTATATGGTGAGATAACCCCTGTAATACTCTGTTCACACTGGCAAAAACCTAACGGATCCAGCGCACCAGTATAGGTCACTGGGGGTGGAAGGATCCTGTAAAAAACAGAAACCATGACACCAGTGAATTAAAGGGCATCTGTCAGCAGTTTTGTACCTATGACACTAGCTGACCTATTACATGTGCACTTGGCAGTTGAAGACATCTGTGTTGGTCCCATTGTCATATGTGCCCTCATTGCTGAGAAAAATGATGTTTTATTATATGCAAATGAGCTTCTGAGAGCATCGGGGGCGTTGCCATTGCTCCTAGAGGCTCTGCTCTCTGTGTAACTGCTGTGCCCTCTGCACTGTGACTGACGGGATCAAGCGTTATAATGTTTTCACTGCCTGGTCCTGTCAATCAAAGTGCAGAGGGTGCGTCAGTTGCAGAGAGAGCTGAGACTCTAGGTGTAATGGCAACCCAGGTTGCATTTATAGAAGCAGCACATTAGATTGGTGCGTTCACTTACCTCATGTCTTACAGGGAAGCCCACGGTCTACGGCACCCTGAAGTGTGGAGGGATCGGCCCAGGTGGGATCCCGGAAATCACATCTTCGGAGGAGTTTTCGGTCCTTGAAGTCACTAAGGTTTGATATTTTGTCGGATTATGTGACCGTTCGGTCAGACGTCGTGAGGTATGACCGGTGATTATATGTTCCACAGAAGAGTCTCCTCGTCTCCTGTCCTGCCGAGAACATCTCCAGTAAATTTCTGGCTCCTTACACCAGCTTCTCAAGAGTCCACCAGAAAAGTGTACGGTATTTTTACTCCTTTCCTGTCACTGACAATCGGATACTGGGTAAATTAGGACCATGTTCTTCACTTACCTTCCTGTGTGCTGAGTGTCGCCCCCTGCTGAGTAGTACGCTTTCTTGGAGCTACCAAGACGAGCAAGGGAAAAGGAGGTGACAGCTCTTCATGGCACATTTCTGTCTCCCATAAATTAAATATTCTCAAGTTCTTAGAGAATGTACACCTGGAATCAGCTATGGTGAAACTTCCACTCCCAGCATGTACACCTGCTTTATTGTTGGGAGTTGTAGTTTCACAACAGCTGGATTGCCAGAGGTTGCTGATACTTGATGTACACTATATGGAGAATAGTATCGGGCCCCTACGTCTTAATAATTGAAAGTAGGAGTTTCATTCAGTGCCATTACCACAGGTGTATAACATCCAGCCCCCGGACATGCAGTCTGCCATTAACACAGGTGTTACATCCAGTCCCTGGCCATGTATGTATGACATCCATTAACGTCAGCTCAAAGACTGTACTCTGCTGTGTCGGGAGCTTCATGACATTGTGCAGCTGGAAGTCTGGTGGAGTAGAGATAACGTTATGGTTTTTTTCATGGAGTCAGCCTTGGGAAAGCCCCCTTTTCTGTTCTAGCATGACTGTGCCCCAGTGCACAAAGCAAGGTCCAAAAAGGCCTGGTTGGAGAACTCTGGTGTGACGAACTTGATCAGCAGCACAGAGCTCTGACATCAGCCCCATCCAACACCTTTCTGATGAACTAGAACGGAGATTGTGAGCCAGGCCTCTCCTCCAACATCCGTATCAGATCCCACAAATGCTCTACTGCATGAATGAGAAAATATTTCCACGGACACCCTCCAACATCTGGTAGAAAGCCAGAGGAGCAAAGGGGGAACAAAGTACATATTAACTCCTGTGGATGTAGAATGTGATGTCATAAAAGCTCCTGGAGGTGGAATGTGTAGGTCCCAATAGTTTTCTCCATAAAGAGTTTCTAATACTGCCTCCTACGTACAGGAATATAACTACTATAATACTGCTCCTATGTACAAGAATATAACTACTATAATACTGCCTCCTATGTACAAGAATATAACTACTATAATACTGCCTCCTATGTACAAGAATATAACTACTATAATACTGCCTCCTATGTACAAGAATATAACTACTATAATACTGCCTCCTATGTACAAGAATATAACTACTATAATACTGCTCCTATGTACAAGAATATAACTACTATAATACTGCTCCTATATACAAGAATATAACTACTATAATACTGCTCCTATGTACAAGAATATAACTACTATAATACTGCTCCTATGTACAAGAATATAACTACTATAATACTGCCTCCTATGTACAAGAATATAACTACTATAATACTGCCTCCTATGTACAAGAATATAACTACTATAATACTGCTCCTATGTACAAGAATATAACTACTATAATACTGCTCCTATGTACAAGAATATAACTACTATAATACTGCTCCTATGTACAAGAATATAACTACTATAATACTGCTCCTATGTACAAGAATATAACTACTATAATACTGCTCCTATATACAAGAATATAACTACTATAATACTGCTCCTATGTACAAGAATATAACTACTATAATACTGCTCCTATGTACAAGAATATAACTACTATAATACTGCTCCTATGTACAAGAATATAACTACTATAATACTGCTCCTATGTACAATAATATAACTACTATAATACTGCTCCTATGTACAAAAATATAACTACTATAATACTGCTCCTATGTACAAGAATATAACTACTATAATACTGCTCCTATGTACAAGAATATAACTACTATAATACTGCCTCCTATGTACAAGAATATAACTACTATAATACTGCCTCCTATGTACAAGAATATAACTACTATAATACTACCTCCTATGTACAAGAATATAACTACTATAATACTGCCTCCTATGTACAAGAATATAACTACTATAATACTGCTCCTATGTACAAGAATATAACTACTATAATACTGCTCCTATGTACAAGAATATAACTACTATAATACTGCTCCTATGTACAAGAATATAACTACTATAATACTGCATCCTATATACAAGAATATAACTACTATAATACTGCCTCCTATGTACAAGAATATAACTACTATAATACTGCCTCCTATGTACAAGAATATAACTACTATAATACTGCCTCCTATGTACAAGAATATAACTACTATAATACTGCCTCCTATGTACAAGAATATAACTACTATAATACTGCTCCTATGTACAAGAATATAACTACTATAATACTGCCTCCTATGTACAAGAATATAACTACTATAATACTGCCTCCTATGTACAAGAATATAACTACTATAATACTGCTCCTATGTACAAGAATATAACTACTATAATACTGCCTCCTATGTACAAGAATATAACTACTATAATACTGCTCCTATATACTAGAATATAACTACTATAATACTGATTCCTATGTACAAGAATATAACTACTATAATACTGCCTCCTATGTACAAGAATATAACTACTATAATACTGCCTCCTATGTACAAGAATATAACTACTATAATACTGCCTCCTATGTACAAGAATATAACTACTATAATACTGCTCCTATGTACAGGAATATAACTACTATAATACTGCTCCTATGTACAAGAATATAACTGCTATAATACTGCACTGGTTATGTTTGCAGGTCACATGTCTTGATCTTTCCTGTGGGGGGGGACTCGGCGTCTCCACCAGTACAGATGGCTCGATGAAGATCTGGCAGACCAATAATGGAGAGACACGAGTAAGACTTCTGCTGGGACGTGATTTCCGTGTATTATGTACAGTATTTTTCACTCTGGTTTCTTCCTGCAGTTTCTGTCGTGTGTGAATGTGGCCATTAAAGGGGTTCTACAGTTACTCCCACGTTTAGAGCACTTGACTGCCGTTTGCTGTTTTCCGCCAAGTATATCTTACGTTAATGGAAGGTTTCTTTAAATGTAAAGTCTTCAGGGTTTGGACTTTCTTGTCTTCCTCAGAGAGTCCTAGAAGGTCACGTCTATGACGTCAATTGCTGCATGTTCTTCCCTTCTGGTATGGTGGTCCTAAGTGGTGGCATGGACGCACAGGTGAAGATCTGGTCTGTGGAGGATGCCAGCTGCCCGGTCACCTTTAAAGGACATAAAGCAGGTAGGTTACCGCCATACTTACTGCAGTCCCAGGGTTCATTGCCTTTGTGGTCGTCTATTGGAATCTGATGTATTACCTCGCCAGGTATCCTGGATTTGGCCGTGGTCGATCGGGGAAGAAACGTTGCGTCCTGTTCCAGAGATGGTACGGCCAGATTATGGGACTGCGGTAAATCCACGTGCCTTGCCGTTGTGGCGGACTGCGGGGCCGCCATTAACGGGATCTCCGTCGGTGTTGCTGATAACACCATAGACCTGGGAACTCCAGAAACTCCCCCGAGTAAGTGCAAGAGGGAGGATCAGACTACACGCAGGCTTCACTCGTAGTCTGTAACCATGGAAACATATAGGTCTGCAGAGGAATTGTGATCTGTAAATTCTCATAATTGGCTGCAGGTGACCGGGAAATAGGAACTGAAGGAAAGTTACTGCTGCTGGCGAGAGAGGATAAGAAGCTGGAGGGCGTGAGTCTGCAGAGCCGCCAATCCGTAAGTCACTGCTCGGAGTGCCTGATACGCTGTCCAATATGGCGGACAGCTGATGGAGAGTTCATGCTCCGAATCCCCTCCACATAGATTTCGAGTTAGATGATAGAATTCTGTTTACCTGGTGCCGCCACTAGGGGGAGCTCACCACATACTAAATTATGCTGCTCCCCATAGCAGTGACCTCCCCCTAGTGGTAAAAGAGAGGTTTTAGAATATAATGCCGTCAGGGCCGTTTCCAGGTACTAGGACCCTCCCCTCCTGAGCACAGTCCTCATCTACAGTTTCCATGGCTGACCTGCACCCTCGTCCGCCATCATTGCAGGTCTTCACCTTTGACGGCTCCGATTCCTTTAATTGCTGCACTTTCCTCTTCGGCGTGAACATCTTAGGAGGGAGTCAGGACGGTAACATCTACCAGCTGGACCTCAGGAACACAAAGTAAGTGTCACTGCGCTGGGGCAGGACGGTGGCTCAGTGGTTAGCACTGGTGCCTCACCGCGCCGTGGCCCTGGATTCAACATCTGCATAGAGTTTGTATGTTCTCCCCGTGTTTATGAGACCGTAAGATGCCGCCGCTGCATGTGTCGTTTTTTTAAAAATGTATTTTTTCAGAGTCCCTGTGCAGGTCGTGTCCAAGTCAGGGGCACCGGTTCTATCGCTGGCGCCGTTCAGGGAAGGTTTCATCGCCAGTCAAGGTACGGAGTCTGCAGCACCTGCTAATATAGCATATAACATTTCTAGTGTATACATATGGCGGTACTATTTTGCTGCATTACGACCTTGCCTTATGTCTCAGAATCACACGATGAATTCTCTGCCATCTTTTCTCCAGGGGACGGGACGTGCTTCATCCTCCAGCAGGATCTAGATCATGTTCTGGAGCTGACGGAACCAGACTGTGACCCCGTGTACAAGGTAAGAGACTCCGCACAGGGTGAGAGAGGTGACCCCCAAACCAGCCCTGGAACTAGCAGTGGAATCGGATTCCCTTTCCTGAACTGGATCCTTGGGTGGGAGGGGAGGTAAAGTGATCGATCCTCTAGATAGTCCATTAGTCCGGCTGGCACCTCGAAGGTATGGAGTCCACTGTATAACTGTTGGGTTTTGATGAGCAGAGTACAGTGGAAGAAGTTCTGCCCCCAGCAGCACAGAGGATTTTAGGAGAAGCGTATGCCGATCTTATGGGAGATCACAGACTGAGAGTTACTTAGTGAAAGGATCAGGATGTCCCAGCAGCACAGAGTTTTTAAGGATAGGATAGTGCTGCTCTTTTGGGATCTGACATTTATATAATCTATGGAGCAGGGTCTCCCAGCAGCACAGAGTCTTTAAGGGGAGGAGTTTTCTGCTCCCGTATGTCAAAAGGACAGTAATTGGAAGCAATGTCTTGCCGAGGAACAGAACAGACATAAGTGCAGGGGTTAATGACTGAAGGAATAAAGTCTCAACAGCACAGAGTATTTAAGAAGAGAAGAGTGCAGATCGAGTGATGGGTCACAGACTGAGGGTTAAATAATGGTGGAAGCATGGTCCCCAGCAGCACAGAGTATTTCAGGAGCGGAATGGGCATGTGTAGTCTGAGATCGGTATTACATAGAGGTCCCAGCAGTACAGAGTATTTCAGGAATGGAGTGGGAGGTCACAGCGTGTTACATAGTAGTCCCCAGCAGTGCAGAGTATTTTAGGAGTGGAGTGGGCTCATCTTCTAGTGGGAGGTCAGAGTGTTACGTAGCGCTCCCCAGCAGTACAGAGTATTTCAGGTGAGCAGTGTGTTGACACCTTGTAGATTTATTCCCAGTCTTTCTCTCTGCAGGTCGCAGTCTCTGAGAAGTTTGCCTATACTTGCTGCAGGGACGGGATTATCCGCAAATACCAGCTGACCGATCTCTGAGGAGCGTGTACTGGGAGCACTGGTCAGTCGGACCTGCCTGTGGACATTGAGAGAGTGAAATGGCTTATTGGATGCAGTCGGAGTGCTGCTTTATGTTATCAGAGCCGCGCATACATCGCTCGGCCTGGGCGCTGCCTTCAGATGGGTGTTCCCACATTATAATACCGCCAGATTGTGCCATCGCTGTATGGTCTGTGGAGGGCCAGCCTCTTGGCCTCCCACTGTTTGAGAGTGGAGGGGTCACCAAGCTGTGCATCCCATCTAGGGTATATCCTCATGAAACTGACACACTGTGACAAATCTGCAGCTCGTTACCGTGCCAGCAAAGTGGATGAGATTTTAAGAAATCGTATCTACACTCTGCCAAAAAAAATCTTCAGCGTAAATTCACCTGCGGTGCGGAATGCAGTGCACAGACTTTGCTTTTCAGATGTGGAACGTTTATCTCTGCTTGCTGTCACTGAATAGAAACATTTATGAAGGCCATTAGTTCTCACAGCTGAGGATTTGTTACAGTTGTATCCGGTGTAGACAATCCTCTGTAAGGCGAACACGTCAGCATCGGAAATCTTGTGTCTTAATAGTTTGTTACAATGTGTCAGTAAAACATATTCTGGAGTCCGGACTATTTATAACGCTGAGGATTGAATAGACTGGATACAACTGCAACAACCCCTCAGCTGTGAGCAGTGTTAGGTCTTTTACCGGCTTTTCAACCTCTGTAGCTGAACAGGAATGTTCTTATTCAATGGCAGCAAGCAGAGATTTTGAAAATGGTGAGGAATTGAAGCACAATGTCAGAAAGCTGTGGAACAATTCTTGATTCCGCTCATAAATCTGCTCTGTCCGCTTAAGCCGCCGCTTTGTCACATGACCGGACGTCTCCACTGGAGCCGAGAATTCTCTGGGATGGGAGAAAATTCCA
This sequence comes from Bufo bufo, assembly GCF_905171765.1. Lineage (NCBI taxonomy): Eukaryota > Metazoa > Chordata > Amphibia > Anura > Bufonidae > Bufo > Bufo bufo. The sequence continues at coordinate 686,399,003 of NC_053391.1, forward strand.
AAATTTGGGAATGTCAATTTTGTATGTATTTAAACAAAAAGAGTTAAATATTCAATTTCTGGCATTAAAAATGTATGTTCTCTACCAATGTGTCGCTGCTTTCGCCGATGGAAGGATCCTCACCAGATCAGCTTCCTCCTTCCGTCAAACCACTTAGGGACCTGGGTCTCTAGTGACTGCAGCATATAAGGGGTTAAACAGCCAGGATCAGAAGGATCCCGTCCTAGCCGGATGCAGGCTGCTAGAGCTGGGCTACGTCCAAACCAAGGCCTACTAGCGCTCAACACCCATTGTCAAGATCTTTAAATGCTGTCAGTCTAGTTTTGCAGAAACATCTGATGATTTGTTACAGTGTATCAGTAAGTGTGAGCTAAGCTTTGAGTCCAGGAGCAGAGAGAGAGAGGACTGTAGAGAAAAGAGAGAGCAGACCGGAGGGAAGAGAGTGACTAGAGAGGAGAGAGAGCAGGCTGCAGAGAGGAGGGAAGAGAGTGACTATAGGGGAGAGATAGCAGGCTGCAGAGAGGAGGAGAGAGTGACTATAGGGGAGAGAGAGGAGGGAAGAGAGTGACTATAGGGGAGAGAGAGCAGGCTGCAGAGAGGAGGGAAGAGAGTGACTATAGGGGAGAGAGAGCAGGCTGCAGAGAGGAGGGAAGAGAGTGACTAGAGGGGAGAGAGAGCAGGCTGCAGAGAGGAGGGAAGAGAGTGACTAGAGGGGAGAGAGAGCAGGCTGCAGAGAGGAGGAGAGAGTGACTATAGGGGAGAGAGAGGAGGGAAGAGAGTGACTATAGGGGAGAGAGAGGAGGGAAGAGAGTGACTATAGGGGAGAGAGAGCAGGCTGCAGAGAGGAGGGAAGAGAGTGACTATAGGGGAGAGAGAGCAGGCTGCAGAGAGGAGGGAAGAGAGTGACTAGAGGGGAGAGAGAGCAGGCTGCAGAGAGGAGGGAAGAGAGTGACTAGAGGGGAGAGATAGGAGGAAAGAGAGTGACTAAAGGGGAGAGAGAGCAGGCTGCAGAGAGGAGGGAAGAGAGAAGTGTAGGAGAAAGAAAGCTGAAGGTATAGAGGGAGAAGAGAGCTGAAAGAGAATAGAAGACAAAAAGAGAGCTGAGACTATAGAGAGGGATAGAGAAGAGAGAGCTGACAATATAGAGAAGGGGAGAGAAGAGAGAATATAGAGAGGGGGAGAGAAGAGAGAGCTGAGAGAATATAGAGAGGGGGAGAGAAGAGAGCTGAGAGAATATAGAGAGGGGGAGAGAAGAGAGCTGAGAGAATATAGAGAGGGGGAGAGAAGAGAGCTGAGAATATAGAGAGGGGGAGAGAAGAGAGCTGAGAATATAGAGAGAGGGAGAGAAGAGAGCTGAGAATATAGAGAGGGGGAGAGAAGAGAGAGCTGAGAATATAGAGGGGGAGAGAAGAGAGCTGAGAATATAGAGGGGGAGAGAAGAGAGCTGAGAATATAGAGAGGGGGAGAGAAGAGAGCTGAGAATATAGAGAGGGGGAGAGAAGAGAGCTGAGAATATAGAGAGGGGGAGGGAAGAGAGCTGAGAATATAGAGAGGGGGAGGGAAGAGAGCTGAGAATATAGAGAGGGGGAGGGAAGAGAGCTGAGAATATAGAGAGGGGGAGGGAAGAGAGCTGAGAATATAGAGAGGGGGAGGGAAGAGAGCTGAGAATATAGAGGGATAGAGAAGAGAGAGCTGAGAATATATAGAGAGAGAGAGCTGAGACTATAGAGAGGGGGAGTGAGAGCTGAGACTATAGAGAGGGGGAGAGAGAGCTGAGACTATAGAGAGGGGGAGAGAAGAGAGCTGAGAATATAGAGAGGGGGAGAGAAGAGAGCTGAGAATATAGAGAGGGGGAGAGAAGAGAGCTGAGAATATAGAGAGGGGGAGAGAAGAGAGCTGAGAATATAGAGAGGGGGAGAGAAGAGAGCTGAGAATATAGAGAGGGGGAGAGAAGAGAGCTGAGAATATAGAGAGGGGGAGAGAAGAGAGCTGAGAATATAGAGAGGGGGAGAGAAGAGAGCTGAGAATATAGAGAGGGGGAGAGAAGAGAGCTGAGAATATAGAGAGGGGGAGAGAAGAGAGAGCTGAGAATATGGAGAGAAGAGCTGAGAATATAGAGAGGGGGAGAGAAGAGAGAGCTGAGAATATAGAGAGGGGGAGAGAAGAGAGAGCTGAGAGTATAGAGAGGGGGAGAGAAGAGAGAGCTGAGAGTATAGAGGGAGAGAGCTGAGAGTATAGAGGGGGGAGAGAAGAGAGCTGAGAATATAGAGGGGGGAGAGAAGAGAGCTGAGAATATAGAAAGGGGGAGAGAAGAGAGAGCTGAGAATATAGAGAGGGGGAGAGAAGAGAGAGCTGAGAATATAGAGAGGGGGAGAGAAAAGAGAGCTGAGAATATAGAGGGGGGAGAGAAGAGAGCTGAGAATATAGAGGGGGGGAGAGAAGAGAGCTGAGAATATAGAGAGGGGGAGGGAAGAGAGCTGAGAATATAGAGGGATAGAGAAGTGAGCTGAGAATATAGAGGGGGAGAGAAGAGAGCTGAGAATATAGAGAGGGGGAGAGAAGAGAGAGCTGAGAATATAGAGAGGGGGAGAGAAGAGAGAGAGCTGAGAATATAGAGAGGGGAGAGAAGAAAGCTGAGAATATAGAGGGGAGAGAAGAGAGCTGAGAATATAGAGGGAGAGAAGAGAGCTGAGAATATAGAGGGAGAGAGCTGAGAATATAGAGAGGGGGAGAGAAGAGAGCTGAGAATATAGAGGGGGAGAGAAGAGAGAGCTGAGAGTATAGAGAGGGGGAGAGAAGAGAGCTGAGAATATAGAGAGGGGGAGAGAAGAGAGCTGAGAATATAGAGAGGGAGAGAAGAGAGAGCTGAGAATATAGAGAGGGAGAGAGAAGAGAGCTGAGAATATAGAGAGGGGGAGAGAAGAGAGCTGAGAATATAGAAAGGGGGAGAGAAGAGAGAGCTGAGAATATAGAAAGGGGGAGAGAAGAGAGAGCTGAGAATATAGAGAGGGGGAGAGAAGAGAGCTGAGAATATAGAGGGGGAGAGAAGAGAGAGAGCTGAGAATATAGAGAGGGGAGAGAAGAGAGCTGAGAATATAGAGGGGAGAGAAGAGAGCTGAGAATATAGAGGGGGAGAGAAGAGAGAGAGCTGAGAATATAGAGAGGGGGAGAGAAGAGAGCTGAGAATATAGAGAGGGAGAGAAGAGAGAGCTGAGAGTATAGAGAGGGAGAGAGAAGAGAGCTGAGAATATAGAGAGGGGGAGAGAAGAGAGCTGAGAATATAGAAAGGGGGAGAGAGCTGAGAATATAGAAAGGGGGAGAGAAGAGAGCTGAGAATATAGAGAGGGGGAGAGAAGAGAGCTGAGAATATAGAGAGGGGGAGAGAAGAGAGAGCTGAGAATATAGAGAGGGGGAGAGAAGAGAGAGCTGAGAATATAGAGAGGGGGAGAGAAGAGAGCTGAGAATATAGAGAGGGGGAGAGAAGAGAGCTGAGAATATAGAGAGGGGGAGAGAAGAGAGCTGAGAATATAGAGAGGGGGAGAGAAGAGAGAGCTGAGACTATAGAGAGGGGGAGAGAAGAGAGCTGAGAATATAGAAAGGGGGAGAGAAGAGAGCTGAGAATATAGAGAGGGGGAGAGAAGAGAGCTGAGAATACAGAGAGAAATGAGAATTTAGGTCCTAGAGCAATGAGAGAAGAGAGTATAAAATGAGACTGGAGGAGAAGGAAGGGCAGAGAGGGGTCAGGAAGAGAGAGCAGATAGAAAGCAGAAGTGTGCAGAGGATATAATGAAAGAGAGCGTCTGCAGACTGTGGGAGACAGAAGAGAGCACAGGCAGTGTAAGAGAGACAGCAGCTATCAGACAGCTCGCACGCTCAGACCTCCTCCAATATGGCGGCAGCATGAAGCAGCCCGGGGACAGAGTGCACTGTAGTGGGTGCTGCAGGGAGATCTCTGCCGCCCTCCTAGACACAGCTCCGAGGGGCAGGGGCACAGCAATGAAAGGGTTAATGCTACCCCTCCCCCACAGATATATGGAGAATGGGGAGGATGTTGATATTTACGAGCGCTGCAGAATATGTTGGTGCTGTATGAGGCTACATGCACACGGCAGTGGTTTTTTGCGGCCTCCGTTCCGTTTTTTTTGCGGATCGGATGGTTTCCCATTCATTTCTATGGATCCGTTAAAAATGCTGTGGACTTATCCATTTCTTGTCCGCGTCCACTGTCCGTGTTTCACGTCTGCGAAAAAAGTATTGCATGTGCTATTCTTATCTGCAATAAACGTTTTGCGGACCCATTGAAGTCAATGGGTCCGCAAAAAAATGCGGATGACCAACGGAAGCCATCCGTATGTCATCCGCATCCGGTTTATTTTGCGAATGGTTGCTGGGAAACCTGTATATATAAAATTTCAAGAATTACAGCCTTCAGGTTTTTTTACGGACTGCAAAAAAAAAAAACTAAAGACACACGGAAACGCAACCTACAAAATTTGCAGACAAACGGAACGGATGTGGATGTAAAAGAAAACAGGAACACGGATCCGCTATTTGTCGTGTGCATGTAGCCTAAACCTACAATATTCTGTATGATACACATCCTGGAGCAACCCGGCTGTTGTGGGACTACAACTCCCAGCAAGTTTGTCAGAAATCTGTGCTCTCCCCTGAGGGAGCTGTAACGGTGGCTGTAGCTGCATCGTTCTTGATCTGCTCCCGGGAAAGCTGGGTGATTGCTCCTGCCGCAGCTGACATATTCTTACCCGGGTTTTCCAGGGACAGATGTGATGTAACTAGAAACGTGTGCATGAGGCCTAAAGGTGGAAAAAGTTCAGAAACTATTTATCTTTATCTCATTTCTTTTTACATCACAGAAACCGGACATTTTAACAGGGGTGTGTAGACTTTTTATATCCACTGTACATCCAGAGCTGCATTTAGGATTCTTATACTGCAGTTACATCCAGAGCTGCATTTAGGATTCTTATACTGCAGTTACATCCGGAGCTGCATTTAGGATTCTGGTCGAGGGAGATGAGGGGATGATCCCGTGGGATTATCAGGTACAATCTGTGTCTGGGAAAGCTGGGTGTAACCAATATGGCCGCCATTCAGCTTTCCCAGAGCCCTGATAAATGTCCATGTCCTTATATTACAGATGTAGCGCGGAGGAGGCGGAGCCTGGTCATGTGACCTCAGGTAACGGCCTCATTTAATAACGTTTCTATTGCCCAGGGCAACCAATCAGTGCGCAGGTTTCATTTCCTAAGCTGCTCTGGCAGAATGAAAGCTGAGCTCTGATTGGTCGCTATGGGCAACAGAGACAGGCCTTGATAAATGAGGCCTAGTTTGATTCCTCGTCATTTTCCAGATCTCTGCTGGCTGTCAGTGAACAGGAATTGTTTTCTTTATATACAAGTCTGTACAGAGATAAAACGCGCCACAGCTGAGGGTTTGTCGTATGAGACCTAGACGATCCTTATGACCTAAATAGACTGAACCATCCTGCTTTCCGTAGACCCAGAAGAGTGCATACGTTTGCACTGTTGTTTACCAGTTCATTCTTTACTTCTTCTCTGTCTGTGTCAGTCTTCACTGCAGCACTCGCATTGTGTTTGTGAATCAGGAGGCTCAGGATTTCACTATTCCTGTAACATTTTTTATTAAATTTCTAACCTTGGCAGTTGGCGACCAAGAACATTCTGACCGTCTTTGCGCTGGCGCCTGTGATCTACGGGTGACACAACCAACAGGTCGGGAAGAGAAATGTGCCCAGAATTCCTATGATCCGCCAAGTAAACGGACAAGACGCAGAGTGCGGCTGCGCTGCGTGGGGGGTGGGGCTTGACAATGACCTCCTTCGTCATCTAGATGCCGCTGCCGATGGGACGGCGTACCAATGTCTGCACTGCCAGGATTTCTTCAGCAACGCCGGTGACTTTCTGATACACCAAGCCCTACATTGGGCAGATTCATGGCTTCCCGTCGCAGCGTTGGACTCTGGCGCCAAACAGAAGCCTTTCTCTTGTCTGGACTGCGGCAAACGCTTCATGTATAAATCGGCGTTCACCAGGCACCAGCGCATACACACGGGAGCCAACATGTCACCTGCCACACAATATACAGTATACCGCTACACTGTGCCCCACAATATACAGTATACCGCTACACTGTGCCCCACAATATACAGTATACCGCTACACTGTGCCACACAATATACAGTATACCTCTACACTGTGCCCCACAATATACAGTATACCGCTACACTGTGCCCCACAATATACAGTATACCGCTACACTGTGCCCCACAATATACAGTATACCGCTACACTGTGCCCCACAATATACAGTATACCTCTACACTGTGCCCCACAATATACAGTATACCTCTACACTGTGCCCCACAATATACAGTATACCGCTACACTGTGCCACACAATATACAGTATACCTCTACACTGTGCCACACAATACACAGTATACCTCTACACTGTGACCACACAATATACAGTATACCTCTACACTGTGCCCCACAATATACAGTACACCTCTACACTGTGCCACACAATACACAGTATACCTCTACACTGTGCCACACAATGTACAGTATACCTCTACACTGTGCCCCACAATATACAGTATACCGCTACACTGTGCCACACAATATACAGTATACCTCTACACTGTGCCCCACAATATACAGTATAACTCTACACTGTGCCCCACAATACACAGTATACCGCTATACTGTGCCCCACAATATACAGTATACCTCTACACTGTGCCCCACAATATACAGTATACCGCTACACTGTGCCACACAATATACAGTATACCTCTACACTGTGCCACACAATACACAGTATACCTCTACACTGTGACCACACAATATACAGTATACCGCTACACTGTGCCCCACAATATACAGTATACCTCTACACTGTGCCACACAATACACAGTATACCTCTACACTGTGACCACACAATATACAGTATACCGCTACACTGTGCCCCACAATATACAGTACACCTCTACACTGTGCCCCACAATATACAGTACACCTCTACACTGTGCCACACAATACACAGTATACCTCTACACTGTGCCACACAATGTACAGTATACCTCTACACTGTGCCCCACAATATACAGTATACCGCTACACTGTGCCACACAATATACAGTATACCTCTACACTGTGCCCCACAATATACAGTATAACTCTACACTGTGCCACACAATATACAGTATACCGCTACACTGTGCCCCACAATATACAGTATACCTCTACACTGTGCCCCACAATATACAGTATACCTCTACACTGTGCCACACAATATACAGTATACCTCTACACTGTGCCACACAATATACAGTATAGCTCTACACTGTGCCCCACAATATACAGTATACCTCTACACTGTGCGCCACAATATACAGTATACCTCTACACTGTGCCCCACAATATACAGTATACCTCTACAATGTGCCACACAATATACAGTATACCTCTACACTGTGCCACACAATATACAGTATACTCTACACTGTGCCACACAATATACAGTATACCTCTACACTGTGCCCCACAATATACAATATACCTCTACACTGTGCCCCACAATATACAGTATACCTCTACACTGTGCCCCACGATATACAGTATACCTCTACACTGTGCCCCACGATATACAGTATACCTCTACACTGTGCCACACAATATACAGTATACCGCTACACTGTGCCCCACAATATACAGTATACCTCTACACTGTGCCCCACAATATACAGTATACCTCTACAATGTGCCACACAATATACAGTATACCGCTACACTGTGCCACACAATATACAGTATACCTCTACATTGTGCCACACAATATACAGTATACCTCTACACTGTGCCCCACAATATACAGTTTACCTCTACACTGTGCCACACAATATACAGTATACATCTACATTGTGCCACACAATATACAGTATACCTCTACACTGTGCCCCACAATATACAGTTTACCTCTACACTGTGCCACACAATATACAGTATTCCTCTACACTGTGCCACACAATATACAGTATACCGCTACACTGTACCACACAATATACAGTATACCGCTACACTGTGCCCCACAATATACAGTATACCTCTACACTGTGCCCCACAATATACAGTATACCTCTACAATGTGCCACACAATATACAGTATACCGCTACACTGTGCCACACAATATACAGTATACATCTACATTGTGCCACACAATATACAGTATACCTCTACACTGTGCCCCACAATATACAGTATACCTCTACACTGTGGAGTCTGTTCTATAAGCGCCATTGTTTTGTGGTGGCGACAGAAAATAATCTGGAAGTGCCCCTCCTGAGACCAAGCTCTGGATCTGCCACTGCCTCGGCCTCGCTGAAGTCGCCTGGCGTCCACCCCGCTACCCAGTTATAAGGACCGGGCCGACTGTCAGATGATGACAGGGCCGGCGCCGCAAGGAGTAATCTCCCAGGCCGGCCCTTTACAGAACTCCCCAGGACAGACTTCTCCCCTGGGCCCTGCCGTGAAGAGGAAGACCGTGAGTTGCGTTTTCATTTTCTTTAAAAAAGGCCCATTAAACTCTTCAGCACCAGGCTCTGAATCCGGCCCTGCCTGCGACATATGCCGTGTACTTTAAGGGGTGTGTAGACTTTTGGAACTTCTTTTTATTGTTGCTCCAGTGCATCTTAACTAAAAAAACATATATATATATTCCGTTTTGTGTATGCAGCTCCTAAGCAGAGCCATGTCACCACGGTTGGAGACTACTAGATTTCCCACATTCATTGTACAGTTTCCTGCATTCTCTATGACATGAAAGTCAACTTCAAAAATATGAGGCAGGCGAAATACCTCAACAAACCAATGCAACGTTTTATTTATTTTTCACAGACGCTCCCAGTGGTGGCCACAAGGTGGCGGCATAACGCACAAATTCTGTGGCCGCAGACTCACGCCAGAGCTCTAATTATAGAGCATCATGTGACTCAGAATGGGCGTGGTCACCTTCAACAAATATACTAGAGCGCTATAACCTCAATCTAGAAAGCCTTGTGATGTGGCAGGCGCAGTTAAACGCCATTGTGTTGAAGACCAGTGACTGCAACATCCACACTGACAAACGTTTTCATTTAAATCTTTCCCCTGAGACTTGTAAAAGATCAACCGGGCCGTGGGTTTTATAGTATTGTTTGGGACCAACTGCGGTGCGATCCACGGGCAAGCCAGAAACGTCTTTATTATTTAACGTCACTTTGGCCTCTAGTGTCGGCATCTCGGAAGAGTCTTTGACGTCATCAAACTGCGACTGCATAATGTGAAAGTTCTGTATGTGCCCCTATGGTCTGTGTGCAGAGCTGTCTCTGGTAAGAGTGCATGTGCTGTCAGCTTATTTCAGGGGTGCAGCTCTGGGAGGGGGCTGGGGAGACAGTCACTAGAGGGGAGGGGGGCTCTTAGATGACCTTTTTACCTTTGACCTTAGACGAGTCATTGAAGTCTTGTGTGTGTTATAAGGGTCTGGAAGCCCAAAAAATACCATGACTGACCCCGCAGTCTACCAGCACTTAAAGGGGTATCCAGCTTTGGACTATCCTTAGGAGACGTGACGCCATCTCCATTAGACCTCAGCGGAGGTCACAGCGCTTACCTGGCTGCCATGGCCCGATCAGCGAGGATGCTGAGAGTCGGACCCCCACAATCTAACATGGGTGGCCTAGTAGGCTGCCTGTTTTACAAACCTGGATTACTCCTTTAAATTTTCCGTATTACGTTCACGGGGCCTACGGATGCAAAACCCGGACACCAGAGGTGACACGGACAAAAGAACAGCCTTGATCCATTAGGATTTAAAGGGGCTGGCCATTTTTAGGCCGAAACCAGAAAACCCTTGGGATCGGCCTGCAATAAAGAACGGGGGTAAGTACTTATCTGCCGGATCCCACTCCGCCACTACTGCAGCAGCGACAACACGGGACCACTGCAGCCAATCACTGGCCTCTTAAAGGTGACGTCACTGCTGCAGATTGAAGGACTGTAGCGATGGCGTGGGATCTGTCAGGTAAGCACTTACCTGTTCTCCAGACCTGAAACTACACAGCCCCTTAAAAGCGGTTGTCAGCCCTTTTTTCCCGATGCAGCCGCCATAGAAATCGGAGAAAATGTAGCATTACCTGGCGGCCAGTCAGATGAGTGATGAGAAATGTATGGCTGCTATCTTCCAGACACCTGAAGAGAATGGGACTGCGCTGTTATACCACACACAACCTGTGGATAGGTGGGGCGCTATTTTTGAAAGAGAGCAGCCGTGTCTTTGTAATCCTGTGCGGCCCCTTTTCTTGTCTTGCATGGCTTTGTAGACAGTGAGACGTTGCTGTGAACCAGACCCCCATAGTTTTACCGACCAGCATCCCTTTACATACTGGGATTTAATGGACTCCTAAGCGTTAAAGGCTATGTACACCTTCGGATGCAATTTTTTTTAATAATTGCCTTTTACTCATTTTGGGCTACAAATCATTTTTTCAATTGGACTTTATTAAAAATATTGAGCCGTTCTGTCACAAAGGGTTAACTGTCTTGCTGTGTGAATGTCCTTTTTACTTTCACTTTGTGCCGGTCATTTAATAACCCTTATCTCTAAACTACTGAGAGGTCATAAACACTTGTTTAGGCCACATTCTTATCAGTAAGATACGAGCTGAGCTGTATAATGTCAGAGAGAAGAGATAAGAAGGCCGTCAGCTGAGCTGCCTGATGGAACAGAGTGAAAATTCAGATCCTGCTACTAGAGAATCTCAGCTCTGTACAGAAATAAGGGCTCCATATTTGTAATAAAGACCAATTTAAAAAAAATCATTAAAAAAAAATTGCCCCCAAAGATGTTCATAGCTTTTAAGAACCCAACCCTGTCATAGATTAGACTTAGGGCCTGGCGTTCTTAGTAGTGCAGTCTCGGGCTTTAAAGCGGTTCTAGACATTTAGGGGCCTCACTCAAAACTGTCTTACAGGAGGATGGCCCATAGCAGCCAATCAACACTCGGCTTTCATCCTTCCGGAACAGTTTCACGGATGAAAACTGAGCTCTGATTGGTGGCTACGGAACAATAAAGAGGGCTAGTTGTGATAAATGTGTCCTTTTTTTGAGTTTCTCATTAGTCTCAAGACCTCTGCTAGCTATCAGTGAATGGAGGCATTCTTATCATAGAAATCTAAAAGGTCATGGCTTTTGGCTTCTAAAAACATAATGATTTTTTCACCCTTTTATGCTTTTATTGCAGAGGTAACATGACGGCGCCCTCCGCACAGGAGAGAAAAGCATGCTGGGACGCCAGGGACAATTACTGGCAGTGCCTGGAGGACAATAAGGACGATGCGGGCAAGTGCCAGCAGATGAGGCAAAGCTTCGAAAACCTTTGTCCCCGGCAGTGGGTATGTTCCCGTTATACCTGGAGATCCCTGTGAACGACTCAGATGAGGAGTATTTTTAGGGATTTTAGCCTTAGTAGTGCAGCCACAGGCTTAGGGCCTGGCGTTCTTAGTAGTGCAGTCTCAGGCTTTGGGCTTGGCGTTCTTAGTAGTGCAGCCACAGGCTTAGGGCCTGGCGTTCTTAGTAGTGCAGTCTCAGGCTTTGGAAATTACAGTCTTAGTAGTGCTGCCTCAGGCTTTGGGAATGACCGTCTTAGGCCCCTTTCACACGAGCGTGTCCGGATGCGTTGTGGCAAACCCGCGCGAGTAGGTACCCAATTGCAGTCAGTTTTGACTGCGATTGCGTTCCGTTGTTCAATTTTTATTGCGCGGGTGCAATGTGTTTTGCACGCGCGTGATAAAAAACTGAATGTGGTACCCGGACCCGAACCTCTTCACAGAAGTTCAGGTTTGGGTTAGTTGTAGTGTAGATTGTATTATTTTCCCTTATAACATGGTCATAAGGGAAACTAATAGCATTCTGAATACAGAATGCATAGTACAATAGCGCTGGAGGGGTTAAAAAATAAATAAAAATAATATAACTCACCTTAATCCACTTGATCGCGCAGCCGGCATCTCTTCTGTTTTCATCTGTGAGGAATAGGACCTTTGATGATGTCACTCCGGTCATCACATGATCTTTTACCATGGTGATGGATCATGTGATGAGCGCAGTGAGGAATAGGACCTTGGATGACGTCATTCCGGTCATCACATGGTCCCATCATATGATCTTTTACCATGGTGATGGCTCATGTGACAGACCATGTGATGAGCGCAGTGACATCACCACAGGTCCTTTTCCTCCTGCACAGCAAAGATGAAGACAGACGAGAAGCCGGCTGCGCGATGAAGTAGATTAAGGTGAGTTATATATATATTATTTTTTTTAACCCCTCCAGCGCTATTGTACTATGCATTTTGTATTCAGAATGCTATTAATTTCTCTTATAACAATGTTATAAGGGGAAATAATAATGATCGGGTCTCCATCCCGGTCGTCTCCTAGCAACTGTGCGTGAAAATCGCACCGCATCTGCACTTGCTTGCGATTTTCACGCAGCCCCATTCACTTCTATGGGGCCTGCGTTGCGTGGAAAACGCACAATATAGAGCATGCTGCGATTTTCACGCAACGCACAAGTGATGCGTGAAAATGACCGCTCATGTGCACAGCCCCATAGAAATGAATAGGTCGGTATTCAGTGCGGGTGCAATGCGTTCAACTCGCGCATCACATCCGCGCGGAAATCTCGCCCGTGTGAAAGGAGCCTAAGTAGTGCAGCCTCAGGCTTTTGACCTGAGAGTCTCAGTGTTGCAGCCTCAGGCTAGAAGTCAGAGATTGACTAAAGCTTCTGACTATTAATGCGCAGTAGACGCGTGTTCAGACTGTGACTGTGCCGTGTTTTTGGCGGCGCAGCAAAATTTTGTCTGAACCGCACGATCTGAATATACTTTAAGACTTTTTTTTTTTATTCTCCTCTAGTAGAGATGGAGGCTTCAGCGTCTCTAAACCCGATCCTGTAATTTTATCCTCCGTTCTGTCTTCTACTCCAGTCACACCCAGAGCTGCACTTATAAGTTCGCCTGTTTCGCTCATGTTAATGGCAGGCCACTGTCTGACTCAGAAGTGCATTATGGGATATCAGCTGGTGCGTCTGTCAGCAGCAAAGTGCCGGGTAATGCCAGCTTGCAGGATTTGAATGCATCTTTGGCTGTGACTAGAGTAGACCTGATTACGTGTCATTTTATTGGCGGTGGTGTGAGGGTTGTGCTGATCTTCTGATTCTCCTCCCCCACAGATTAAATATTTCGATAAGAGGAGAGATTACCTAAAATTCAAAGAAGAAATGGATACGAAAGGATTTGAATCTGCGAAGCCCGCGGAGAACACGTAGCGCCGCGCCCCCGCGTAGCACAGGGATATTTTAATTATTCTTCTGGTCCCATCCGGTTCTGTCTACACCTCGCACACGGGATCCGCCATTTTGTAAATTATAATTTGATATCGGGGAAACGTCCTTACATCTTCCTGCTGGTTTTGTATATACACGGACAGTGAATAAACGTGACATTGCTGGTCTTGAGTCCCTTTGTTTTCTGCTCCAGTTACATCCAGAGCTGCAATCGTAATTCTGCTGTTTGCTTGCTGTCAGGTTGCAGGTGCTCCTATCACTTTGTCGCCCCCTGAAAATACGGGCCGTAAAAGGAAAAAAAAATAAACGTTCGTGTGAAAGAGGCCTCTGTCGGTGTGGTGGCCGGGTCTATGCTGCAGACAGCAAATTGCTGTCCGCAATGCACGGGCACCGACCGCGGGGCAGCCGCATGCGGATCTCGGACCTATTCATTTGAATGGGGTCCATGGTCCGCACCGCATGCGGTGCGGAAGCACGTACAGTAAACCCACAGAAGCAATCCGTAGTGCTTACGATCCGTGCCTCCGTTCCGCATCTCCCGGATTGCGGACCCATTTATGTGAATGGGTCCGCGATGCGGGTTGCATACCACCACTGTAAGCGGGCCGCAATCCGGACACGGCCGTGTGCATGAGCCCGTGCCGCTAAAATAAGCAAAAATCTCTTCAAAGGGAGACTGTCAGCAAGTTTGACATGATATTCACCAGAAATCCAATGCACCATGGCGAAGTGCAAAGCTTCATGGGCGCTCATCTCCCTTCCGTCTCCTGGTCGTACAATTCATGGCCAATGAATCAATCTAATGTGTACTCCACTCACAACCAGAGCTGCGTTCAGAGGTTTGCTGGTTTCCCTTTCAGTCTGAGAAAGCAAGACATCGCGGAGGCTTCACCAGAGGAGTTATACTGTGCATTCACCCAAGGAAGGAGTGGTACTGTGTATATATACCGTATATAGGGGCGTGGAGGCTGCACTGTACATTATCTGTATACAGCATTATCTTGGAGGCTGCGCTGTACATTATCTGTATACAGCAGTATGTTGGTGGAGGCCGCACTGTACATTATATCTGTATACAGCAGTATGTTGGTGGAGGCTGCGCTGTACATTATACCTGTATACAGCAGTATGTTGGTGGAGGCTGCGCTGTACATTATCTGTATACAGCAGTATGTTGGTGGAGGCTGCGCTGTACATTATACCTGTATACAGCAGTATGTTGGTGGAGGCTGCGCTGTACATTATATCTGTATACAGCAGTATGTTGGTGGAGGCTGCACTGTACATTATCTGTATACAGCAGTATGTTGGTGGAGGCTGCACTGTACATTATCTGTATACAGCAGTATGTTGGTGGAGGCTGCGCTGTACATTATCTGTATACAGCAGTATGTTGGAGGAGGCTGCGCTGTACATTATCTGTATACAGCAGTATGTTGGTGGAGGCCGCACTGTATATTACCTGTATACAGCATTATGTTGGAGGCTGCGCTGTACATTATCTGTATACAGCAGTATGTTGGTGGAGGCCGCACTGTACATTATATCTGTATACAGCAGTATGTTGGTGGAGGCTGCGCTGTACATTATACCTGTATACAGCAGTATGTTGGTGGAGGCTGCACTGTACATTATCTGTATACAGCAGTATGTTGGTGGAGGCTGCACTGTACATTATATCTGTATACAGCAGTATGTTGGTGGAGGCTGCGCTGTACATTATACCTGTATACAGCAGTATGTTGGTGGAGGCTGCGCTGTACATTATATCTGTATACAGCAGTATGTTGGAGGAGGCCGCACTGTACATTATCTGTATACAGCAGTATGTTGGTGGAGGCTGCGCTGTACATTATATCTGTATACAGCAGTATGTTGGTGGAGGCTGCACTGTACATTATCTGTATACAGCAGTATGTTGGTGGAGGCTGCGCTGTACATTATCTGTATACAGCAGTATGTTGGTGGAGGCTGCACTGTACATTATATCTGTATACAGCAGTATGTTGGTGGAGGCTGCGCTGTACATTATCTGTATACAGCAGTATGTTGGTGGAGGCTGCGCTGTACATTATCTGTATACAGCAGTATGTTATGTTGGTGGAGGCTGCACTGTACATTATCTGTATACAGCAGTATGTTGGTGGAGGCCGCACTGTATATTACCTGTATACAGCAGTATGTTGGTGGAGGCTGCACTGTACATTATCTGTATACAGCAGTATGTTGGTGGAGGCCGCACTGTACATTATATCTGTATACAGCAGTATGTTGGTGGAGGCTGCACTGTACATTATCTGTATACAGCAGTATGTTGGTGGAGGCCGCACTGTACATTATATCTGTATACAGCAGTATGTTGGTGGAGGCTGCGCTGTACATTATATCTGTATACAGCAGTATGTTGGTGGAGGCTGCACTGTACATTATCTGTATACAGCAGTATGTTGGTGGAGGCTGCACTGTACATTATCTGTATACAGCAGTATGTTGGTGGAGGCTGCACTGTACATTATCTGTATACAGCAGTATGTTGGTGGAGGCTGCGCTGTACATTATCTGTATACAGCAGTATGTTGGAGGAGGCTGCGCTGTACATTATCTGTATACAGCAGTATGTTGGTGGAGGCCGCACTGTATATTACCTGTATACAGCATTATGTTGGAGGCTGCGCTGTACATTATCTGTATACAGCAGTATGTTGGTGGAGGCCGCACTGTACATTATATCTGTATACAGCAGTATGTTGGTGGAGGCTGCGCTGTACATTATACCTGTATACAGCAGTATGTTGGTGGAGGCTGCGCTGTACATTATCTGTATACAGCAGTATGTTGGTGGAGGCTGCGCTGTACATTATCTGTATACAGCAGTATGTTGGTGGAGGCTGCGCTGTACATTATCTGTATACAGCAGTATGTTGGAGGAGGCTGCACTGTACAGTATCTGTATACAGCAGTATGTTGGTGGAGGCTGCACTGTACATTATCTGTATACAGCAGTATGTTGGTGGAGGCTGCGCTGTACATTATCTGTATACAGCAGTATGTTGGTGGAGGCTGCACTGTACATTATACCTGTATACAGCAGTATGTTATGTTGGTGGAGGCTGCACTGTACATTATCTGTATACAGCAGTATGTTGGTGGAGGCTGCGCTGTACATTATCTGTATACAGCAGTATGTTGGAGGAGGCTGCACTGTACAGTATCTGTATACAGCAGTATGTTGGTGGAGGCTGCACTGTACATTATACCTGTATACAGCAGTATGTTATGTTGGTGGAGGCTGCACTGTACATTATCTGTATACAGCAGTATGTTGGTGGAGGCTGCGCTGTACATTATCTGTATACAGCAGTATGTTGGAGGAGGCTGCGCTGTACATTATCTGTATACAGCAGTATGTTGGAGGAGGCTGCGCTGTACATTATCTGTATACAGCAGTATGTTGGTGGAGGCTGCGCTGTACATTATATCTGTATACAGCAGTATGTTGGTGGAGGCTGCACTGTACATTATCTGTATACAGCAGTATGTTGGTGGAGGCTGCGCTGTACATTATCTGTATACAGCAGTATGTTGGTGGAGGCTGCACTGTACATTATCTGTATACAGCAGTATGTTGGTGGAGGCTGCACTGTACATTATATCTGTATACAGCAGTATGTTGGTGGAGGCTGCGCTGTACATTATCTGTATACAGCAGTATGTTGGAGGAGGCTGCGCTGTACATTATCTGTATACAGCAGTATGTTGGTGGAGGCCGCGCTGTATATTACCTGTATACAGCAGTATGTTGGTGGAGGCCGCGCTGTATATTACCTGTATACAGCAGTATGTTGGTGGAGGCTGCGCTGTACATTATCTGTATACAGCAGTATGTTGGTGGAGGCTGCACTGTACATTATCTGTATACAGCAGTATGTTGGTGGAGGCTGCGCTGTACATTATATCTGTATACAGCAGTATGTTGGTGGAGGCTGCACTGTACATTATCTGTATACAGCAGTATGTTGGTGGAGGCTGCGCTGTACATTATCTGTATACAGCAGTATGTTGGTGGAGGCTGCACTGTACATTATATCTGTATACAGCAGTATGTTGGTGGAGGCTGCACTGTACATTATACCTGTATACAGCAGTATGTTGGAGGCTGCACTGTATATTATACCTGTATACAGCAGTATGTTGGTGGAGGCCGCACTGTATATTACCTGTATACAGCAGTATGTTGGTGGAGGCTGCGCTGTACATTATCTGTATACAGCAGTATGTTATGTTGGTGGAGGCTGCACTGTACATTATCTGTATACAGCAGTATGTTGGTGGAGGCTGCACTGTACATTACCTGTATACAGCAGTATGTTGGAGGAGGCTGCACTGTACATTATATCTGTATACAGCAGTATGTTGGTGGAGGCTGCACTGTACATTATACCTGTATACAGCAGTATGTTGGTGGAGGCTGCACTGTACATTATATCTGTATACAGCAGTATGTTGGTGGAGGCTGCACTGTACATTATCTGTATACAGCAGTATGTTGGTGGAGGCCGCACTGTACATTATATCTGTATACAGCAGTATGTTGGAGGCTGCACTGTATATTATATCTGTATACAGCAGTATGTTGGTGGAGGCCGCACTGTATATTACCTGTATACAGCAGTATGTTGGTGGAGGCTGCGCTGTACATTATCTGTATACAGCAGTATGTTGGTGGAGGCTGCGCTGTACATTATATCTGTATACAGCAGTATGTTGGTGGAGGCTGCGCTGTACATTATATCTGTATACAGCAGTATGTTGGTGGAGGCTGCGCTGTACATTATATCTGTATACAGCAGTATGTTGGTGGAGGCTGCACTGTACATTATCTGTATACAGCAGTATGTTGGTGGAGGCTGCGCTGTACATTATCTGTATACAGCAGTATGTTGGTGGAGGCTGCGCTGTACATTATATCTGTATACAGCAGTATGTTGGTGGAGGCTGCGCTGTACATTATATCTGTATACAGCAGTATGTTGGTGGAGGCCGCGCTGTACATTATCTGTATACAGCAGTATGTTGGTGGAGGCCGCACTGTATATTATATCTGTATACAGCAGTATGTTGGTGGAGGCTGCACTGTATATTATATCTGTATACAGCAGTATGTTGGTGGAGGCTGCACTGTACATTATCTGTATACAGCAGTATGTTGGTGGAGGCTGCACTGTACATTATCTGTATACAGCAGTATGTTGGAGGAGGCTGCACTGTACATTATATCTGTATACAGCAGTATGTTGGAGGAGGCTGCACTGTACATTATACCTGTATACAGCAGTATGTTGGAGGAGGCTGCGCTGTACAGTATCTGTATACAGCAGTATGTTGGTGGAGGCTGCGCTGTACATTATACCTGTATACAGCAGTATGTTGGTGGAGGCTGCGCTGTACAGTATCTGTATACAGCAGTATGTTGGTGGAGGCTGTACTGTACAGTATCTGTATACAGCAGTATGTTGGTGGAGGCCGCACTGTACATTATCTGTATACAGCAGTATGTTGGAGGAGGCTGCACTGTACAGTATCTGTATACAGCAGTATGTTGGTGGAGGCTGCACTGTACATTATCTGTATACAGCAGTATGTTATGTTGGTGGAGGTTGTACTCAGCATTCATAATATAACTGTACGGAAGGGTCTCCTCGGCGCCGGCGGACGCAGAGTGATGACGTTTTCTGTAGTCTCCTTGGACGGAAAAAATGTTCTGGTCGCTGATTGATGACGTTCAGATCACGTGCTCAGTCAGCGGCGACGTTCCTAGGTGTTATTGTAAGGAGAGACCTTCTAGTCGCTGAGTGATGACACCGAAATCACGTGAC
The DNA here is from genome assembly GCF_905171765.1 of Bufo bufo. Classification (NCBI taxonomy): domain Eukaryota; kingdom Metazoa; phylum Chordata; class Amphibia; order Anura; family Bufonidae; genus Bufo; species Bufo bufo. The sequence continues at coordinate 686,418,309 of NC_053391.1, forward strand.
ACAACACCCCGCTGAGATCCTGCCGATTCCGGTAGAAGTCACCGAGCTGCTGGACCGGCCGCGTTCTTCTTCTGCCGCCGCATCTTCTCCTGTGTGTCTGGAGCCCGGCCGGTAAGTGTCGTCAGTGTGAAGACAGGGTGGAGACAGGACACCATTTTGTTGGTGGGTTAAAGCGATGGGCGTGTTTGTGTGCAGTCAGTGATTGCAGTAACCTGTAACAGTGTCACCCGCAGATCCCCCATAACAGTGTGTCACACCTGCAGATCCCCCATAACCGTGTGTCACACCCGCAGATCCCCCATAACAGTGTGTCACACCCGCAGATCCCACATAACAGTGTGTCACACCCGCAGATCCCCCATAACAGTGTGTCACACCTGCAGATCCCCCATAACAGTGTGTCACACCTGCAGATCCCCCATAACCGTGTGTCACACCCGCAGATCCCACATAACAGTGTGTCACACCCGCAGATCCCCCATAACAGTGTGTCACATCCGCAGATCCCCCATAACAGTGTGTCACATCCGCAGATCCCCCATAACAGTGTGTCACACCCGCAGATCCCCCATAACAGTGTGTCACACCCGCAGATCCCCCATAACAGTGTGTCACACCCGCAGATCCCCCATAACAGTGTGTCACACCCGCAGATCCCCCATAACAGTGTGTCACACCCGCAGATCCCCCATAACAGTGTGTCACACCCGCAGATCCCCCATAACAGTGTGTCACACCCGCAGATCCCCCATAACAGTGTGTCACACCCGCAGATCCCCCATAACAGTGTGTCACACCCGCAGATCCCCCATAACAGTGTGTCACACCCGCAGATCCCCCATAACAGTGTGTCACACCCGCAGATCCCCCATAACAGTGTGTCACACCCGCAGATCCCCCATAACAGTGTGTCACACCCGCAGATCCCCCATAACAGTGTGTCACACCCGCAGATCCCCCATAACAGTGTGTCACACCCGCAGATCCCCCATAACAGTGTGTCACACCCGCAGATCCCCCATAACAGTGTGTCACACCCGCAGATCCCCCATAACAGTGTGTCACACCCGCAGATCCCCCATAACAGTGTGTCACACCCGCAGATCCCCCATAACAGTGTGTCACACCCGCAGATCCCCCATAACAGTGTGTCACACCCGCAGATCCCCCATAACAGTGTGTCACACCCGCAGATCCCCCATAACAGTGTGTCACACCCGCAGATCCCCCATAACAGTGTGTCACACCCGCAGATCCCCCATAACAGTGTGTCACACCCGCAGATCCCCCATAACTGTGTGTCACACCCGCAGATCCCCCATAACAGTGTGTCCTCCGCAGATCCCCCATAACAGTGTCCTCCGCAGATCCCCCATAACAGTGTGTCCTCCGCAGATCCCCCATAACAGTGTCCTCCGCAGATCCCCCATAACAGTGTGTCCTCCGCAGATCCCCCATAACAGTGTGTCCTCCGCAGATCCCCCATAACAGTGTGTCCTCCGCAGATCCCCCATAACAGTGTGTCCTCCGCAGATCCCCCATAACAGTGTGTCCTCCGCAGATCCCCCATAACAGTGTGTCCTCCGCAGATCCCCCATAACAGTGTGTCCTCCGCAGATCCCCCATAACAGTGTGTCCTCCGCAGATCCCCCATAACAGTGTGTCCTCCGCAGATCCCCCATAACAGTGTGTCCTCCGCAGATCCCCCATAACAGTGTGTCCTCCGCAGATCCCCCATAACAGTGTGTCCTCCGCAGATCCCCCATAACAGTGTGTCCTCCGCAGATCCCCCATAACAGTGTGTCCTCCGCAGATCCCCCATAACAGTGTGTCCTCCGCAGATCCCCCATAACAGTGTGTCCTCCGCAGATCCCCCATAACAGTGTGTCCTCCGCAGATCCCCCATAACAGTGTGTCCTCCGCAGATCCCCCATAACAGTGTGTCCTCCGCAGATCCCCCATAACAGTGTGTCCTCCGCAGATCCCCCATAACAGTGTGTCCTCCGCAGATCCCCCATAACAGTGTGTCCTCCGCAGATCCCCCATAACAGTGTGTCCTCCGCAGATCCCCCATAACAGTGTGTCCTCCGCAGATCCCCCATAACAGCGTGTCCCCCGCAGATCCCCCATACTGGTGCTGTGCAGGTTGCTCTATATATCTCTATAGGTATATGCAGAATGCAAGGTGGTGGAAGTTGTACTGTGCGGGGGTTTATCTGATCCTGGAGAAGTTGTACTGTGCCTCTGTCATTTCTTCCGTCACTTTCAGCCCCCACCTCGGGATCATGCACATCTGTAAGGAGCGCGGCCGCATTTCCGAGTTATTACGCCATTCGCTGACGATGCACAAGGACAAGATGGAGGTGACCGAGAAGATACTGAACCTGACCCTGGAGATTATATTCCTGCTGACCGGAGAGGTGAGGGCCAGGTCTGCGGGCTACCTCCAGAGCTGCACTCACAGTTCTGCTGGTTTTCTCGTCTCCACCCGGCCTGTAGGAACTTGCACTGCTGCCCCCTGCTGGTTCATTGCTGTTATAGAACATTCTGAGCTCTGCTGCGTTTTCGGAGATGTAGGCGGAAATTCATTATTCCCCCTATGACATTTTTTGGCGTAAAAAAAAAAAAAAAGTCGCCAGTCCACGGATCAGCTTCTTTCCAATGTAGTTGAGACTTTTCAAGTCACAATTAGCATTTTACGCCACCTCAGTTAAGATGGTGATAGTACGATCCGGATGTGACTAGAGTGTGAGACATGATGCAGCTCTGGATGTGACTAGAGTATGAGACATGATGCAGTTCTGGATGTGACTAGAGTATGAGACATGATGCAGCTCTGGATGTGACTAGAGTATGAGACATGATGCAGCTCTGGATGTGACTAGAGTATGAGAAATGATGCAGCTCTGGATGTGACTAGAGTATGAGAAATGATGCAGCTCTGGATGTGACTAGAGTGTGAGACATTAAATAACTATGAGAGTGGCTCACCCTCTCAGATAAAATATATGGGTGCTCTGTCCGCCGTGTATATTAATAAAGTACCAATAATGCTAGAGGTGACGGCAGTAAATATCCCAGATCTGTCCCTCAGATGTAGGTAGGTGCACATCGGGGGTTTACTCTACATGAACACTGATTACTACAGAGGGTAATTCATATTAAATAAACTATTAAACATGATTAATAACATAAAATATCTCGCTAGTATATCTTCAGATGGTATCCACACATATATGACAGCGATTGGTATAAATAAAAGCACCTGATGGTCCAGAGCACTGTGATAAATCTACGATGTGTTGTATATTGGATGAGTGGGTGTTCAGGACCCTCCAAACCATTAGTAAATAGTCACTAGTAGTTATCTTCTAAATAATTATTTTAAAAAAAATGTAGCAGTAAGTTCAGATTGGAACAGTTTCATTGGAGTCCAGGAGAAATGGGACTACTTACAAGTGGCACTATTGAAGGCAACAGAAGATTGCATTAGGCTTGTCAGTAAAAGCAAAAAAAGGAAGAGACCACTGTGGTACTCAGCAGAAGTGGCCAAAATCATTAAAAACAAAAAGATAGCATTTAGGAATTATAAAAAAAAACGAGGATGACAGACAAATTTATAAGATTAGGCAGAGAGAGGCCAAACAAGTTATAAGAGCTTCTAAAGCACAGGCAGAAGAGAAATGAGCTCAGTCAGGGAAAAAAAGCGATAAGGCATTCTTCAGATACTTAAATGAAAAAAGGAAACTAAAACAAGGAATTAACAAATTAAAAACAAAAGAAGGAAGGTATATGGAAGAAGATAAAGAACTAGCTGACTGCCTCAATGAATACTTCTGTTCACAAAGGAAAATGAAGGAAAAGGACCTCAGTTAGGAAAGAAGACTAATGAATCTTTTGCTGCATGTGTCTTTACAGAGGAAGAGGTTCTAAGTCAGCTGTCTAAAATGAATACAAATAAGTCACAGGGGCCTGATGGGATACACCCAAAGCTATTAAAAGAGCTCAGCGGTGAACTAGCAAAACCATTAACAGATTTATTTAACCAATCACTGGTAACAGGAGTCGTCCCAGAAGATTGGAAATTAGCAAATGTTGTGCTGATTCACAAGAAAGGTAGTAGGGAGGAATCGGGCAACTATAGGCCAGTAAGCCTGACATCAATAGTGGGGAAATTAATGGAAACCATACTTAAGGAGAGGATTGTGGACCATCTAAAATCCCATGGATTGAAAGATGAAAAACAGCATGGGTTTACTTCAGGGAGATCATGTCAAACTAATCTTCTAGATTTTTTTGATTGGGTGACTAAAATAATAGATGGAGGAGGTGCAGTAGACATCGCTTATCTAGACTTCAGTAAGGCTTTTGATACTGTCCCACATAGAAGGCTTATCAACAAATTGCAGTCTTTGGGCTTGGACTCCCATATTGTTGAATGGATTAGGCAGTGGCTGAGGGACAGACAACAGAGGGTTGTAGTCAATGGAGTATATTCAGACCAAGGTCTTGTTACCAGTGGGGTACCTCAGGGATCTGTTCTGGGACCCATATTGTTTAATATCTTTATCAGCGAAATTGCAGAAGGCCTCGATGGTAAGGTGAGTCTTTTTGCTGATGACACAAAGATTTGTAACAGGGTTGATGTTCCTGGAGGAATACACCAAATGGAAAAGGACTTAGGAAAACTAGAGGAATGGTCAAAAATCTGGCAACTAAAATTTAATGTTGATAAGTGGAAGATAATGCACCTGGGGCGTAAAAACCCAAGAGCAGAATATAAAATCAGTGATACAGTCCTAACCTCAGCATCTGAGGAAAGGGATTTAGGGATCATTATTTCAGAAGACTTAAAGGTAGGCAGACAATGTCACAGAGCAGCAGGAAATGCTAGCAGAATGCTGGGTGTATAGGGGGAGGCATTACTAGTAGACAGAGGGAGGCGCTCATGCCGCTGTACAGAGCACTAGTGAGACCTCATCTGGAGTATTGTGCTCAGTACTGGAGACCATATCTCCAGAAGGATATAGATACTTTGGAGAGAGTTCAGAGAAGAGCTACTAAACTGCTACATGGATTGCAGGATAAAACTTACCAGGAAAGATTAAAGGACCTTAACATGTATAACGGATCCAGTATAAATATTATATATTTTTTTGCATTTTTAAAGGTCCGTTTTGCCGGAACACTTAATGCCAGATCCGGCACTAATACACTTCAATGTAAATGAATGACGGATCCGTCAAGTGTTCAGTATTTTTGTCCGGAGAGAGAACTGCAGCACGCTGCGGTATTTTCTCCGGCCAAAAAACGTAAGTGGGACTGGACTGATGCATCCTGAACGGATTGCTCTCCATTCAGAATGCATTGGGATAAAACTAATCAGTTTTTTCCGGTGTTGTGCGCCCGTTACGGAACTCAATACCGGAAAACAAAAACGCTAGTGTGAAAGTAACAAAGGGAAAAGAAGACAAGTCTCTCATTCAACACCTTATTGACGAGTACAGAGTGATACAATGTAACATGTTGTTACTTTACCGCCTGAAGGAGTTGATCAGCAGTTTGAATGTATCGTCCCCTGTTTGTATTTCTCCTACTTTCAGCGTTTGAGTCCCGCGCTGCGTCCGCTCCTCCCGTCTCGCCTGGCGTCCCAGGTGGTTGGGGGGGTCGGTCTTTGATTAGCTTGAAACCTTAGTAGTTTACCTGCAGACTCCGTAGATCTAGGACTTCTCTGTCTGCGCTGATGATGGAGGAAGCAGTCGTTTTGGATCCAAACTCGTGTTCTTAGCCGAATCTCATATTGCTCCTTCTTCAGTGGTTGATACACAAATGAAGTTGAATTAAATTTCCTATTATCATCATTCCCTCAGTAATTATTGTGTTCCGCTGATTCGTTAAGGCCAAACGGAGTAAACGAAAAATCCGATACATTTCCTTCCTGCACGAGCGTTGGAAGGAGTTTGGGACCCATTCTATGGGGGTTAATCTGAGAAAGGACGCGTCGCTAGAGTGAACCTGTGCAAAGTGTCGGAATGATGCGAATTCAACCGATCCCTAAGATTCCGAGTGGTGCGGCCCACAGATTGGAGCCCGCATGGGCACTGGAGCAGATAGACGACACTGGATGTGCTACAGTCCATGCGACTGTGGAGTAGAACCTTCTCGCCAGAAGTAGCGATAGTAACTTCCTCAATTCCATCACTTGCACCGTTTGTGTCCACATTTGTAGGAGCCCTTTGGCCCAGGGTTCAGTGCGGGGAGTCTAGTGGCGGTGATGGTGGCCAGCTTACTTCACTTAGGGCCGGAGGGTGCTAATAGATCTTTAAGAGTCTGAGCTCTTCGGAATGTAAGATGTGGTTGAGTTGTGAGACTGTCCTCCAAAATAGGGTCTTTACGGAGAGTCGGCCAATGTCGGTTCAGTATATCTTACCTTTTTTGATGTGCTGAATTATAACATGTTATGAAATTGTATTTGTATTTATCGTCCTCAGACGTTGTATGCGGATCTTTATTATTAATATGTTTCTTGGATACTAAACAGTCAAACTGGTTCTCTCTTTTTCCACTTTTTTGATAGAGCCTTAGGGTGCCCTTTTTCAAAAAAATCTAGATTTTAGAACTTCCAGTTGTTCTCGCATGGATATGCACAGAAAATAGTAAGCAAACAAGAGAGACACGTTCCCCGGATTGAACACCCTTCTACGCCCCATTTCTACTTTCTTCCAAAAATTCATAAGACTCTCAATGATCCACCAGACATAGACTCTGGTGGATTATTGAGTCTTATGTATTTTTGGAAGAAAGTAGAAATGGGGCGGTTAGCTTTTTCTTATATTTATCTGTAGTTTTTGATAATAGTTCACGTCAGAAAGGATGTTTAGGGCTTCTTTATTGTAATACCTAGAGCCCATAATGACTACCCCTCCCCCTTATCTGCGTTTTTTTTTTTTTTATGACTATCTCTATTTTTACGGAAAAAACAAATGCGATAGCACTCTGCATCCAGCATTCTGCCCTGCTTCTATGCTGGATGAGGCATTGGTGTACATTTTGGCCAAAGCGTAATAAGCCACTCACCACGTCAAGGTCGCCTCTATTGAGTGGTCCCTAACACTAGTTCCTACCTGTTTATGGGCCATGACAGCCACACAGGAACTAGTGTTAGGGACCACTCAATAGAGGCGACCTTGACGTGGTGAGTGGCTTATTACGCTTTGGCCAAAATGTACACCAATGTCTCATCCAGCATGGAGGCAGGGCAGAATGCTGGATGCAGAGTGCTATCACATTTGTATTTTCCGTTTGTATATGTATTTCGCCATAGTGATGTCCCCACATACAGGTTGTGCTGACTCAATCCCCCACATTTTTTCTTTGTAGTATATATTGTGGAGGCGTGGCGATCTCCTTGGAGTCATTGCACACCTGACCAGTCAATCTGTCCTGGAGGCTGGTTTTAAAGTCAGTATAAAACTGAGTCTGCTTATATAGAACCTACCAGTAGCCATTTGGCTCCAGGAGAAGTATATGGTGGGCTCAGCGTGCATGTTGGTACTTGCATCCCTGGATCCGATGAAAGCTGTAATGGCACCGGACGGGGTTAAAAGCAGAGTGTGCTTGGCTTGCATGCTGCACCTGCATTCCCTGGACTTTGTGTGGCTGTCATGGCCCATGAACAGGTAGGAACTAGTGTTAGGGACCACTCCATAGAGGCGACCTTGACGTGGTGAGTGGCTTATTACGCTTTGGCCAAAATGTACACCAATGCCTCATCCAGCATGGAGGCAGGGCAGAATGCTGGATATAGAGTGCTATCACATTTGCATTTTCCGTTTGTATATGTATCTCGCCATAGTGATGTGCACCTACATACAGGTTGTGCTGACTCAATCCCCCACATTTTATCTCTATTTTTAGCCAGACTGAAAATGGCCTTACGTTGGCTTCCAGAGAGGTTAGGAGCAGAGAGCGGGATTTCTTCATCATTTACTTAAGATCGTTGAGGACCAAATTCGAGGAGGTCTCTGAATGTGGACCCCCCCTGCTTTCCACTGGATAGAGAGTCGATTTTGGTTTAAGAGCGAAGTGGATCTCGGTGCATTAGTTAATTCCTCAACTAGAGTCTCCATGTCGATGTTCTCTATAGCTAGGGGGTCTCCCACTGTTGGGGTCGGGGGAATCGATGTGTTTTGGCAGTGTAGGGTCAATTTCCGAGTGAACTGGTTTAGGTCCACAAATAGTTCGAAAAGGTCTGGGCCACCGGGAGGACAGAAGGAGAGGCTCTTACCGAGGACCCCTATTTCTTCTCTTTGAAGTATGTACTTAGACAAGTTAAGAATGCCTTTAGACCTGAGAGGTTGTGGTGTTCGGTGGGCTGTCCTGAATTAGACCTGAGAGGTTGTGGTGTTCGGTGGGCTGTCCTGAATTATACCTGACGAGGTTGTGGTGTTCGGTGGGCTGTCCTGAATTAGACCTGACGAGGTTGTGGTGTTCGGTGGGCTCTCCTGAATTAGACCTGAGAGGTTGTGGTGTTCGGTGGGCTGTCCTGAATTAGACCTGACGAGGTTGTGGTGTTCGGTGGGCTGTCCTGAATTAGACCTGACGAGGTTGTGGTGTTCGGTGGGCTGTCCTGAATTAGACCTGACGAGGTTGTGGTGTTCGGTGGGCTGTCCTGAATTAGACCTGACGAGGTTGTGGTGTTCGGTGGGCTGTCCTGAATTAGACCTGACGAGGTTGTGGTGTTCGGTGGGCTGTCCTGAATTAGACCTGACGAGGTTGTGTTGTTCGGTGGGCTGTCCTGAATTAGACCTGACGAGGTTGTGGTGTTCGGTGGGCTCTCCTGAATTAGACCTGACGAGGTCGTGATTTTTTGTGTGCATGATCGCTTTTTGCCTCCTCTGCATCCGCGTCTTCTATGTTTTTGTCTTTTTTTTTCCTTTTCCTTTGGTTTGGCGTGGAGAGCGGACTGTAAAAGTGAAGTCATTTTCTCCTGAGGACGAGCGGGTAGCGGAATGTTGGACCGGATCCGTGTATTCTGTGATAGTAGGGCTGTGAGGAGTTGGATACTTGACCAAATGGATCGGGGCGGAGTTGGTACTGGGGAGAGTTGATTCAATGGAGGGTTCTCTGATAAATTGGGTGGTAATGCTAAAAAAGGCTCTGGACTGGAGGAAGGGGAGGGGGTTCAGTCAATAGAACATGGGACTCGGGTGGGTCGGATAAACTAGGACCGGCCTAGGAATTAGTAGAGGCGATGGTGGAGCGGAAGGGAGATTAGAACCTCTGGGTGGTATTTGGGGGTGATTATGACGACTGAATCTACTGTTATAAAAGGTCCTAATGATAATTGAATGATTGATATATGAAGATGGATAGGAGGCCTCTTATGGTGTGGGGTGGGATACGGCAGACTCGGACTGTGATGTCTTTTTCCTTTTCCATGCACGAACCTGGCCAGTGGCAAAATCCGAAATATCTCCTTAACAATTTTGTACGTTTTTATTCTCACTACGTTATATTCGTATTTTCGAAGGGCAGAAGAAATGATATTTGTGACTAATAAATGGTTATTCCACATAACGGTCCTCCATCATCAGCGCACACCGAGACGTCTGCAGGCATCCTGCTAACTAGAGATGAGACAATGTCCGCTCAGGAAATTCCTTCACGCTTCGTTTGGTGGTTAAAGGTGAATTGCGTTATGGATTCCGTTACCACGGACCGTAACGCAATTCTATGACGGAATGCCTTTAGAGAAGTCTATGGGCTGCAAAACCGATCCGTCCCGTTTCCGTTATGCGTTCCGTCATAGAATTGCGTTATGGTCCGTGGTAACGGAATCCATAACGCAATTCACCTTTTACCAACAAACGAAGCGTGAACGAATTTCATAAGCGGAAATTCACTCATCTCTAGTTATCATCTATAGATATACTAGCGAGATATTTTATGTTATTAATCATGTTCAATAGTTTATTTAATATGAATTACCCTCAGTTTTAGGCCTCTTTCATACGACCGTATGGCTTTTTCAGTGTTTTGCGGTCCGATTTTCACGGATCCGTTGTTCCGTTTTTTGTTTCCGTTGTGTTTCCATTTCTGTTCCGGTTTTTTCGTTCCGTTTTGCCATATGGCATATACAGTAATTACATAGAAAAAATTGGGCTGGGCATAAAATTTTCAATAGATGGTTCCGCAAAAACGGAACGGATACGGATGCATTCGGTATGCATACCGTTTTTTTTTTTGCGGACCCATTGACTTGAATGGAGTCACGGAACGTGATTTGCGGGCAATAATAGAACATGTTCTATCTTTCAACGGAACGGAAAAAGGGAAATACGGAAACGGAATGCCTACGGAGACACTTCCGTTTTTTTTGCGGAACCATTGAAATGAATGGTTCCGTATACGGAATGCAAAAAAACAGCCCGTAAACAGAAAAAAAAAAACGGTCGTGTGAAAGAGGCCTAAAACAGAGGGTATAGTAAACTACCGATGTGCATATATCTACATCTGAGGGACAGATCTGTGCAGCTCTGAATGTGACTAGAGCAGGCATGCTCAACCTGCGGCCCTCCAGCTGTTGCAAAACTACAACTCCCATAATTCCCGGACAGCTATCAGCCTACAGAAGGGCATGGTGGGACTAGAGTATGAGACATGATGCAGCTCTGAATGTGACTAGAGTATGATGCAGCTCTGGATGTGACTAGAGTATGAGACATGATGCAGCTCTGGATGTGACTAGAGTATGAGACATGATGCACTGCCCGCCAGTATTTCACCATCCACATCACCCGCTGTTCCTGCCATGTTGGATGCACAGTGGATATTGAGGTGGACGGTGATCTGGATCCCGAAAAGTCCCCCCTAATCTGACACCAGTTTTCTCCCCACACAGGATTTTGTCCTGAGCAAGAAGCAGGACGACCGATCCCCAGACGACTGCCAGTTATGTTTATCAGAGGGACCGAGCAAGGATCAGAGTCCAAATGAGGAACGTCCATGTCAGTCACCGGCCCCCGAGGAGGCCACAGAGGAAGAGACCCCAGAGCCGAGCGAGAACACCCAGTCCACGGCTCAAGAGGTGAACATGTCGTCTCCACCGAAGCTACTAAATGATAATTGTAGGAACTTCATCAGGTTTTCTTCTGCTTCTCTCAGGTTCCTGTGAGATGTGAGGATATCGCCGTCTTCCTCTCCTTGGAGGAGTGGGAATATTTGGAAGGACATAAAGAATGTTACAAAGATGTCGTATCAGAGGATAATCAGCCTCCAGTGCCTGCGGGTACGTAATAATCACCGTATAATGGTAGATACTGACTCTGTATTATCCTCCAGAGCTGCACTCACTATTCTGCTGGTGCAGTCACTGTGTACATACATTACTTATCCTGTACTGATCCTGAGTTACATCCTGTATTATACTCCAGAGCTGCACTCACTATTCTGCTGGTGGAGTCACTGTGTACATACATACATTACTTATCCTGTACTGATCCTGAGTTACATCCTGTATTATACTCCAGAGCTGCACTCACTATTCTGCTGGTGCAGTCACTGTGTACATACATTACTTATCCTGTACTGATCCTGAGTTACATCCTGTATTATACTCCAGAGCTGCACTCACTATTCTGCTGGTGCAGTCACTGTGTACATACATTACTTATCCTGTACTGATCCTGAGTTACATCCTGTATTATACCCCAGAGCTGCACTAACTATTCTGCTGGTGCAGTCACTGTGTACATACATTACTTATCCTGTACTGATCCTGAGTTACATCCTGTATTATACTCCAGAGCTGCACTCACTATTCTGCTGGTAGAGTCACTGTGTACATACATTACATTACTTATCCTGTACTGATCCTGAGTTACATCCTGTATTATACTCCAGAGCTGCACTCACTATTCTGCTGGTGCAGTCACTGTGTACATACATTACATTACTTATCCTGTACTGATCCTGAGTTACATCCTGTATTATACTCCAGAGCTGTACTCACTATTCTGCTGGTGCAGTCACTGTGTACATACATTACTTATCCTGTACTGATCCTGAGTTACATCCTGTATTATACTCCAGAGCTGCACTCACTATTCTGCTGGTGCTGTCACTGTGTACATACATTACTTATCCTGTACTGATCCTGAGTTACATCCTGTGTTATACTCCAGAGCTGCACTCACTATTCTGCTGGTGGAGTCACTGTGTACATACATTACTTATCCTGTACTGATCCTGAGTTACATCCTGTATTATACTCCAGAGCTGCACTCACTATTCTGCTGGTGCAGTCACTGTGTACATACATTACATTACTTATCCTGTACTGATCCTGAGTTACATCCTGTATTATACTCCAGAGCTGCACTCACTATTCTGCTGGTGCAGTCACTGTGTACATACATTACTTATCCTGTACTGATCCTGAGTTACATCCTGTATTATACTCCAGAGCTGCACTCACTATTCTGCTGGTGGAGTCACTGTGTACATACATTACTTATCCTGTACTGATCCTGAGTTACATCCTGTATTATACTCCAGAGCTGCACTCACTATTCTGCTGATGGAGTCACTGTGTACATACATTACATTACTTATCCTGTACTGATCCTGAGTTACATCCTGTATTATACTCCAGAGCTGCACTCACTATTCTGCTGGTGCAGTCACTGTGTACATACATTACTTATCCTGTACTGATCCCGAGTTACATCCTGTATTATACTCCAGAGCTGCACTCACTATTCTGCTGGTGGAGTCACTGTGTACATACATTACTTATCCTGTACTGATCCCGAGTTACATCCTGTATTATACTCCAGAGCTGCACTCACTATTCTGCTGGTGCAGTCACTGTGTACATACATTACTTATCCTGTACTGATCCTGAGTTACATCCTGTATTATACTCCAGAGCTGCACTCACTATTCTGCTAGTGCAGTCACTGTGTACATACATTATATTACTTATCCTGTACTGATCCTGAGTTACATCCTGTATTATACTCCAGAGCTGCACTCACTATTCTGCTAGTGCAGTCACTGTGTACATTACATTACATTACTTATCCTGTACTGATCCTGAGTTACATCCTGTATTATACTCCAGAGCTGCACTCACTATTCTGCTGGTGCTGCTATGATTTCTTAGCTCGGACATAGAAATTAGATCAGCTATGTTTAACCTGCAGCTAATGTGACACTACAACTCCCACCATTGTCTGAACGTTCACTATTGGGGGTTCACTGATGTGTAAATTCCCATTTTCGTCCTTTCTCACAGACTGTGACCGGGTTATTGCTGCAGATGAAGACACTGAGCTGAATGAGGAGGATGCGGCCACCACAGCTGCTGACGCCCCCTCCACAGGTCAGTGATGTGTAAGGTATCCGGTGGCATCATATATCCATCCGCAGGGGGCGCTGCGTACAGCACTAGTGCAGAATAACGCTGCATGTGGTATTGTCCTTCCTGCCTATCTTGTCTCCTGTCTTCTGGTAGCTTTCAGTCTGCACAGCACAGCTGTAAAGTGAGAAGTGGAGCAGAAGTGCAGCCCTATGCCCTCTAGTGGCTATTGTGAAAACTGCAATATTTTTTTAAAAGATGGCCCCACAAAGTACGATTTTTCCATGCTTCTCCGGTCTGCGCAGTAGAGGCAGCCATTTTGGGGGAGGTGCTATTATTTATCAGCCTGATTTAACAGTTACTGATGTCATATCGATATCTGTTCCTCACAGGTGGAGACATTCCTACGAACCCCCCAGAAAGCTGCACAAGCCCCCTCATTCCTCAGAAGTGCCCGGAGGAGGATGATAGCGGGGTGATGATGACGGAGGATCACCAGGTACAGGGAGCGCCCCAGCCTACGGTGCTCACTGCCGCTGATCTCGTGTGCCCCTCCCTGCAGCACCGACGACACCCCAAGTGACCACACTGACCCCGTACTAGTGCTGTTCCATCCACAGGGGGTCAAAGTGGAGGCCTCTTGGCCTGGTACCAGCAGCGAGGGCTTCTCTGCGCCTCTTTAGCAGCTGGTCGAGTCCAGTAGGCGGGCCGCGCTGACATGTGGTCCCTCTCGGTGTCCCCCATTGGCCAAGAGTGGGGGACCATTTTAGTCTATGGCTTAATTTTGTGGTCATTCCAGTGATTTCATTGGACACCGGTGATCCCCCCAGAATGGAGACATCAGCTCCGGCTCAGAGGAGGACACGAAACATGGAAAATTCAAAAAAACTAAAAATTCCCAACCATTCCTTCCTTAATCTTCTCTCTGTGTCCCCCCCCCTCCTCCCCCTCACTGTCCCGACTCTGGCAGTAAGACAGCTGGCTGCAGCAGGAGCCTCCCCCCCCCCCACTCCAAAATTGTTAATCCCCGCCCTTTAGCCAATCCCCATCTGAAAATGGCAGGAGATTAAAGGGGTTTCCAGGAATGATCCCAGGATAGGGGAGGGTCTGGCGCCGATCCCCACCACCGATCAGCCTAGGGCGTGCAGCAGGAAGTGTAGTGGGCGTGCCGGGTTTCATGGCGGTGCCAGTTCCCGTGCCGGACAGCTGATCGTGGGGGGGGGGGGGGGTCAGACCCCCGCGCATCGGATATTAACGACTTTGAGCCTCTTCCGCTACGTATAGTAAGTGAGGTCTTCTTCTTATGTGGCAGGCTTCTCCGGGAGGAGAGATATTACCGCCCCCGCTTAAGGAGGAAGATGATCCCGTAGAGATCAGCTCAGGTGAGACCACGTCAAATATGGCTGCAAAACGTCCAGTAATCCAGAATATCTGATGAGAATTCTCCTTTTATCAAAGATTTAAAGGAATTTTACAGGTTGTGGAGCAAATGATGGGGGTCGTTCACATGTACCTCTGAGGGTCCTACATCTTACCTGCCACAAGGGCCCGAATTATAGAGAGGGAACCCTTTATTATTAATAACCCAGGAGCCCCTCCTGTGGCGATTTATAAATAATTTGTGTCCATTTTTCACAGGTGACCCTAAATCTGCGAACCCCCCGGAAATAAGTGGGAGCCCGGTCCGTTCCCAGGACTGTATAGATGGTGATATCCAGATCATCCCACAGAAATATCAGGTACAGGAAACTTTTTTCCCGTGAATGAGGTCGCACTGTAATTCCACACACAACCTGCAGACGGCTGTGGCGCTGGTTTTCTAACAGGCATTTGCTTGGCAGGGAAGCAGTGGGGACTCGGGGGTCAGACCATGGCAGGCACGCTCTCGTGTGATCCTTATGACTCGGCTTTTGTATTACAGGCTAAAACTGGAGACGTGGTGTCCAACTGGCGTAAGAAGAGACCAAATCCTACCAAGATCAGATCAGGTGAGTAAAGAAACCCTGCCCTGGTGGTAACATACCACCATATGCTCTACACTATGTGTCCTGCAATGTTCACAGTGCTGAGCAGCTCCGCGGGGGCGGGGCTTCAAGTGAAATTACAAATCCTGTTATGCCAGGCTCCTGTGTTGGTTGATCACTACATGGTTCCACCAGTATCATGTAGGGTTTTTGGAAATGGGGATGATCACTAATCACTTTCCACATCTATTACAGGTCATCCCACCACCTGGAAAGTCCAACCTGACTCCCCCCACCTGTTAATTCCTGTCCACCATAAAAACGGAGTTCACCCAAGTAACCTAGAAGGGAGTTTTTCCAGCGACGCTCCCCCCGTAGTGGTAATGGTAAAACCCAAGTCTGTTCTAAATGAGGCCCTGCCCCCGAGGAGCAAGACAGAGCAACCACACCTGTTTTGGCAAAACCCCCGAGTAGATGCCTCCTCCAGTCATCTAATGCAATACGGAGGTGGGGCCGTAAACTTACCGCCACTGCTGGAGAGCCCCGCTCTACATAAATGCCTGCAGTGTGGGCGGGGCTTCAGAAACGAACTTGACCTGCTCTCCCACCAGAGGACGCACGAAAAACCGTTCCACTGCGTGTTGTGTCAGCAGAGCTTCATGGATAAGTCCTCCCTGGTGGTCCACGAGTGGACTTTTCACATTCCCGAGTCCAAGGTGGGGAAATCCCGACCCAAACGCGTGACGAAGGAGGAAAAGCCGTTCTCGTGCCTGGAGTGCGGGAAGACGTTCATGAAGAAGTCGAGCCTGGTCAAGCATCAGAGGATCCACACGGGCGCCTTCGCTTGCCCGGACTGCGGGAAGTGTCTCTCGGACAAGACGGGTCTCATCATACACCGGAGGACTCACACAGGAGAGAAGCCCTATGCCTGCTCAGAGTGCGGCCGACGGTTCACCCAGCGGTGCCACCTCATCACCCATCAGAGCGTCCACACCAGCAAGGAGTCGTTCGCTTGCTCCGATTGCGGGAAGTGTTTTTCGGTCCGGTCGGTCCTGGAAGCTCATCAGGCCTTCCACAACCGACACAGGGCCTTCACCTGTTCGGCCTGCGGAAAATGCTTCCTGCAGAAGTCCGCCCTTATGGCCCACAGCAAGGTCCATGCAATGGAACCGTACTCCGTGTCCTGATCCCGGTGGGAGTTGTATTCCTGGAGCGCACGAGGTCGACTAGAGCGGTGACTACCGGGCTGATCCATCCGATGTGATGCACTGGGCAGTCGACCAATCAGTGAGAGACGATTGGCCCGATGCATGATGCGGGCTGGCACGGAGGTGGATCTCCCAGTTCTAGGTGGTAGGTCCAGTAGGTCCCTTGAAAAAAAAAAAAAAAAGCCCTGTGGCACTAGGGGTAGGGATCGGGGAAAGCGTCAAACCTTGCAGAGATGTGCATCTTTTAACATACATTATGTATTGATTCCTTTTTTTAGATCCCTGCTTGCTGTCAGTGAATAGGAGCATTTTTGTTTACATCCAGCGGCTGAAAACCTGTACAGCTATAGAGCCGGCCTTACACGGTAGAATCAAATAACATTCGCCTGAACAGCTGTCCCTTCAGATCCCCCACACACATGCATGCTCAGCCTGACCAAGCATGCGTGTGTTGTGGAGAGGAGGGACCACAGGATCGGGCATATTGAAATCCGAAATGTCCAACTCTAATGTATATGGCTGCTAGAACATCAGTCCAGAAAATCCTGACCCCTAGACTGACCACCGCACTGATACATTGTAACAAACCATCTGTCGAGAGATTTGTGCCGCTGAGATGTTTTGCTCACAAAGGATTGTCCAAAATGGATACAAGTGTAACAAAACCTCAGCGGTGAGAACGGTTAAGTCTGTGTGGATGTAAACAAGAATGCTCCTATTGCCAGACAGCAAGCAGAGGTCTTGAAAGGGGAACATAAAGTATATTTGAAAGGTGCGGATTCGGGGTTTCTTGTCGGTTTCCCCAGATCTCCATCCGGGCAGGATCAGATCTGCATGTTTTTTTTCCCAAGAGACCTGCTGGAAATGTCTAGGTCATATTACTTTATTACCACCGGTCCTTCACTGACGGCAAGCAGAGATCTTGAAATGAAAGGGAACTGAAACAAGGTATACTAAAAGTTCCAGAACTTGTACAGGATTAGAAAACCATGGCCGCTTCCTTCAGAAAACAGTGCCACCCCTGTTCATGGGCTGTGCCTGGTACTGCAGCTGGAAGGATCTGAGCTGCAATACCGCACGTGCCCTGTAGACAGGTGTGGCAGTGTGTCTAGTAGAAAAGAGCCGTGTTTATCTAATCTGGTCAGTCCTTGGAAAGGGGTTGTCCCATTAAGACAACTTATCCACATAAGTGATCGGTCGGTGGGGGTCCGACCGCTGGTAGTTACTCCGTCTGCATTCCGTGTCCGTATGTCTGTTCCGCAAAAGGGTAGAACATGTCCTATTCTTGTCCATTTTGCGGACAAGGACAGGCATTGTTACAATGCATCCAACAAAAAAACGGATGCAACACGGACGTCATCCGTTTTTTTTGCAGACCGCAAAATACATACGGTCATGTGCATGAGCCCTTATACTGCGGCTAAGGCATAAGTTGTCTTAATGGGACAACCCCTTTAAGATTTACTTGCAAAGGAACAGAAACTCACTTTAAAGGGGTTATCCAAGAGTGAATTACCTTCCCCCCTCTCCATTCAGCGCCCGGACCCCCATATTGATAATACTTACCTGGCCTCCGACGCTAGTTTCCTCCCGGATTGCTCCACGTCCCCTGCCTGCAGAAATCAAGATGAGCTGCCCACCTTGCGTCGTGTGCGACATCATACGTGACGCAAGGGGGCAGGTCACCGCCGCGGCCCACTATGGGCCGCACCCCTCTGTTGATTTCTGCAGGCAGGGGAGATGCGAAGACGGCGTGGAGTGATCCGGGAGGAAACCAGTGTCGGGGGGGACCAGGTAAGTATTGTCACATTGCAGACAAGCCACCAATGTCGGATAGGAGCAGACCCCAGGGGTGGGACCCCCACCTACCTATTTCCAGAATGGGGACCCCAAAGTGAAGGAGGGCGCACGTGCTCTCCATTAATTTGTATGAGTACCAGCGCGCTTGTAGTGGTGAATGGAGAGCGCGCTGCTACACGACTGCCCGAAGTAGCCAAGCCAGCGCTCAACTGTTTTCAGAACTTCCATAGCGGAGAGCAGAGGTTGGCCGCGCGTGTGTGACCGCTCTCTGTTCGCTTCGGGGGCCCCGTTCTGGAGATAGGAGCGGGTCCCTATCCAAGCGTTATGCTATCACTGTGTTAGAGGATCCATGAGACTCAATCTGATCTCCATATTTATTGAAGAGCCCCCCCCCCCCACACCAAAGAGCAGCCGCGGACAACACCAGGGACCCCACAGACATTGTAGCGGCTCGCGGCTAATTTCCCGCACACCTTTCTTATACTTCATATTCATTGGCCGGTGGGAGAATCCGGCCCGCGCGGTAGGGTGACGGCCGCTCCAGCCTCAGATCGGAGAACCTTTCTGTGTCCTTTCTTTCTTTGTAGATATTATGTTGCCTTATTTATCATTAAAGCGTAGAGCGCACACAAGATGGCGCCGCTGTGCTGTCGTCATGGTTACAGTCCGGCCGCAACCTTGTAACAGCGCCGTGAGAACAAGGACATGTCTGCTGCACACTGACAACTGGACCCTCACCTCTTGGCTGGAGGGGAGAGCGGTTATAAAGAGCGTCTGTCTCGCTGGAGGACCTGCCCTGCCCTGTATTGGGGCTCGTGCACATGAACGTATTTTCTTTCTGCGTCCGTTCCGTTTTTGTGGACCGTATGCAGAACCATTCATTTCAATGGGTCCGCACACAAAAAAACGGAAGTTGCTCTGTGTGCATTGTTTGTCCGTATGTCTGCATGTCCTATTATTGTCCGCATTACGGACAAGGATAGTCGGGGGCCAGCTGTTCTGATCCGCAGAATACATAACGCACACAGACGTCGTCTGTATTTTTTTTCAAACCGCAGAATACATACGGTCGTCTGCATGAGCCCTTACCCAGAGAAGCCAAGAATGGACTCTGTGTAATACTTCCTTTCTCCTGTGGGGGAGCTGCAGGGAAACGGACAACTTACGGCCAGATTACAGCTGAAGGCAGGAAAAACTTCCTGATCAGCTTATTGTTAAAGGGGTTCTCCGGGTTCTGTCCCTAATAACCTGTGGAGAGAAGATATTTTACATAGTACTTACCCTCCCGCAGCCGCATACTGTAATACAGGAAAAGAAGCGGCCGCGTCCAGAGGAAGGGCCTGCAGCGCGCACAAGGGAGACGGCGGCAGCGTAGGCGCGATGGAGGGTAGGTACTATGTAAAACAGCAATCGCACTCATTAGGAACTCCTTTAAAGGGGTTGTCTCATCATGGACAATGGGGGCAGATCACTAGGGTATGCCCCCGTTGTCTTGTATATCGAGAACGGAGCCCCGCAAGTGAAGGAGGGCCCACTACGCATGCGCAGCCTCCCTCCATTAATTTTCTATGGGGCCGGCGAAAATAGCCAAGCGCTGGCTCGGCCCGATAGAAATGAATGGGAGCGGGGGCTGCGCATGCTCAGTACGCTCCCATTTTCTTCTATGGGGAGCCGGCTTGGTGGTGGCCGGACTGGAGTCCTCCAGCCACCACCTTGCGGGGCTCCGTTCTCGATATAAGTGCGGGTCCCATGCTAGCGATTATGCCTCCATTGTCCATGATGAGACAGCCCCTTTAAGTGTCCTTCCTTTACAGGTCCGGCCAGGTGACACCCCCCACCCACAATTCATGCACAGCCCCATTAAGGGAAAAATGTATATGTGAAGCGTCCGAGTTTACTGGATAAGCGGCTCCTTAAATTCCATATACATAATGCTGGCAATAATTAGCTTTATTAGTGGCCTATACTCCAGTCACATCCAGAGCTGCAGCAGGTGATATAAAAACATGTATCAGGTTCTTTACACACTATGTACAGGCAGAGACAGCCATTTTGGGGGTGATATCGATCTTCATTAAAATGCAGCTTATCACTCCACGACCATCCAGCGCCCCCACCGAGACATGGCAGACATTTAACAGGCGAGCCCAATACTAACTAGGCCTCGTTCAGACACCCACAATGCGGCCAATCCCAGCCCAACCGGGGGTCTGAGGGTCAGATCCTTATGATGCTGTGTTTCCAGGATGCCCTTAGGATGTATCGCCTTCTACTGGTGCCCTAGAGCTTCTTGTAGCCAAAAGTATGTGCCCCCCTCCTACCACGAGGTCCAGTAGTAGACCGGGTCATGGTGAAGACACCAACCACCTCTCGGCTCATCACGTTCCTGCCCCGCACATGCCAACTGGTCACCAGTAAGAGCAGTTACTGGCAGGTCTAGATGTCCAGGAGAGGACCAACCAGTGCCGAAATCCATAGGGCTCTCGGGTACGACACTCGCTGAAGAGGCCCATGGGTTGGGGTCTCCTCATACTCCATTCCATGGAAAAGGAAGATGGTTCTATGGAGGTGGGTCACTTGTTGTCAAGTTAAAGGGATTTTCCGAGATTTTAATATTGATGACCTATTGTCATGATAGGTCATCCGTACGTGATTGGTGGGGGTCCGAGACCCCCGCCAATCAGCTGCTCTTGTCAGTGCAGCAGTCTTCTCCCTGCTCACCAAGCACAGTGCTGTACGTTGTATAGTATCGCAGCTCAGGCTACTCTCACACTAGCGTTATAGGGTCTCAATATCGGAAAAAAACGCTTCCGTTTTGTCCGCATTCATTGTCAATGGGGACGGAACTGAACAGAACGGAGCGCTCCAAAATGCATTCCGTTCCGTTCTCATACCGGAGAGCTGCGGTTTGCTTTCCGTCCTGGGATGCGGAGCAAGATGGATCCGTCATGACCGTCAATGGGGGCGGATCCGTTTTCTCTGACACAATAGAAAACGGATCTGTCCCCCATTGACTTTTAATGGAGTTCGTGAAGGATCCGTCTTGGCCATGTTAAAGATAATACAACCGGATCCGTTCAAAACGGGTGCAGACGGTCGTATTATCAGTAACGGAAGCGTTTTTTGCTGAACCCTGCCGGATCCAGCAATAACACTAGTGTGACCCGGATCGGCGGGGGTCCTGGGTGTCGGACCGCCACCAATCACATACTGATCAATATTAACATTTCAGAAAACCCCTTTTGAAAGATTGGAAAATGTCCTCTCCTATTTCAGAACACAATCCTTGGGAAGAACGTTTTTATGATATAGTCTATGGTGTCGTACTGTCGACAGTCGCAGGATGTTTTTTTTTTAGACTTTCGTGTTGCATGTCGCAGTGCGACACCATAGACTAGCATTATAAACATTGTCGCGCGACATGTCGTCGTGTAGCCCTAGCCTTAAAGGGGTTGTCCAGCATAGTTGCTAGTGGCCCCAATACAGAAAAGCCCACTCGCCTGTGCCGCACCGCCGCCCCCTTTCCAAGCCTCTTCTGTTCTCTGCCAGACCAAAAACATCTGGTGACTGGTGCGACCAAGCAATGATCACAAGCACGTCCCGGACGTAGCCTTCTAGCACGTGTACCGCTGAGGCCAGTGACTGGGTTCTGCAGTCACAGGACCAGTGGAGACTGAAACCTGAAGGATAAGAACAGAACCGCAGACCGGTGAGTGGGTTTGTTTAAACTGGGCACAGATTCTGACCGTTGGCATCGTCTGCTCCTAGGCCAGGCAACCCCTTTAACGGAGTTCCAACCCCATCAACACCCAACTGGAGTAACGCACTTCTGGCTGAACGCTCGAAAATCCGGCCGATCGTGTTTAAAATATCTAGGGGAAACTATTTCCTTATTAAAGGGCTTGTCCCAGCGGAGACATTGGTGAGAGGTCGCAAGGATAGACACGGGTGGGAGCCGCACCTATCTCCAGAACAGGCCCCCATGCGAGGTGAGCTCGCTCGGCTACTGGATGGTTGCTGTCTCCGCTTGGGGGATAGGTGAGGGTCCCAGAGCCTAGATTAATGCCACCAATGGCTCAGATGAGAAGACCCTTTAAAGACCGTGAATTTGGAACACGACGTGATGATGTTCAGGGGTTCACATACTTTTGGTCACGCAGTGTAGCTTGCATACCACCTAGAGTCTGATCAGTGGTTGTACCCCCACCGATCAGACACTGATGACCTATCCTCCTGGAAAATACCTTTAAAATCCAAAGAGGAACTGTAAGTGATGGAAACGACCCAACCCTCCCTAAAGTGTCCAGGCACTGAGCTACGAATTAGAGGGGTTATGATGCCCCCCACACAGATTGTACTTACCCCACTCCCTGGCACCCGCGCCACTTCTGACGGATGTTTTGATCCGCGCGATGGGGGGGGGGCTCAGCCAATAGCAGGCCGCAATGGGAACAAGCCTCCCTAGCATCGCGGATGACGCTTCCGTCACAGCCGGCTATTGGCTAATGTCCTTTCCCCCTGTATGTTTTATTAAGCGGGCATCAGGGGAGCTGGGTAAGTACAATCTGTGTGAGGGGCCCGGGCATTTAGGGGGCATTATAGGTCTGGGAAAATCCCTTTAACCAGTTGCATTCTCATCTTTAGCCACCCTTAAAAAATGGTTCCTCCGATTTAGAGCAGAGACACAAACAGGGGGGGGGGGCATTATAAATAACAGACAGATGGGGGGGGGGGGGGTCTATAAAAACTGGTGGAGTATTCTTTGGTGTCGGACAAGATTGGAGCTCTGGGAGAAGCAGCGCCCGCACTGAGAACACACAAACGGCCGCTCGCCGGTGTGAATGCGCTGGTGCTTGACGAGGCTGGATCTCTGGACGAAGCTCCTGGCGCATTCTTTGCAGTTAAAGGGTTTCTCTCCGGAGTGGATCCGCTGATGAGTAACGAGCGCGGATCTTTCTGCAAAACATCTCCCGCACACCGGACACGAGAACGGCTTCTCCCCCGTGTGCTTCCTCTTGTGCGACAGGAGACGCGAGCGCTGGTTAAAGGATTTACCGCAGTAAGCGCAGTCGTAAGATTTCTCCTCCGTGTGGAGTCGCTGGTGAGCGGCAAATGCCGTCTCTGAGCTGAAGTCAACGCCGCAGATGGAGCAGAAGAACAGAGGATGAGCGCTGGGGGGTTTCTGACAGACAGCCGGGTCTGAGGGATTGGGGAATCGGTCTTCGGTCTGTGAGTAGTGACCAATCACCACCGCGGTGAGCGAGGAGCCGGCCGGACCTACAGTGAGCGAGAATAATGAGTTACTGTATATAATAATATATATATAACATAATACAATATAACGCTATAATCCTACATATTACATACCAGTGCAAAAACTGCAACCCTCTTATTTATCACAAGCGCCAACACCGCAATTTACCCAGAATACTACAGTCCAGTACATACGGTCGGGTCCATAAATATTGGGACATGGACACAATTCTAACATTTTTGGCTCTATACACCAACACAATGGATTTGAAGTGAAACTAACAAGATGTGCTTTACCTGCAGACTGTCAGCTGTAATTTGAGGTATTTACATCCAAATCAGGTGAACGGTGCAGGAATTACAACAGTTTGCATATGTGCCTCCCACTTGTTAAGGAACCAAAAGTAATGGGACAGAATAATCATCATAAATCAAACTTTCACTTTTTAATACTTGGTTGCAAATCCTTTGCAGTCAATTACAGCCTGAAGTCTGGAACGCATAGACATCACCAGACGCTGGGTTTCATCCCTGGTGATGCTCTGTCGGGTCTCTACTGCAAGTGTCTTCAGTTCCTACTTGTTATTGAGGCATTTTCCCTTCAGTTTTGTCCTCAGCAAGTGAAATGCATGCTCAATCGGATTCAGGTCCGGGGATTGACTTGGCCATTGCATAACATTCTGCTTCTTTCCCTTAAAAAACTCTTTGGTTGCTTTTGCAGTATGCTTTGGGTCATTGTCCATCTGCCCTGTGAAGCGCCGTCCAAGGAGTTCTGAAGCATTTGGCTGAATATGAGCAGATAATATTGCCCGAAACACTTCAGAATTCATCCTGCTGCTTTTGTCAGCAGTTACATCATCAATAAATAGAAGAGAACCAGTTCCATTGGCAGCCATACATGCCCACGCCATGACACTACCACCACCATGCTTCACTGATGAGGTGGTATGCTTAGGATCATGAGCAGATCCTTTCCTTCTCCATACTCTTCTCTTCCCATCACTCTGGTACAAGTTGATCTTGGTCTCATCTGTCCATAGGATGTTGTTCCAGAACTGTGAAGGCTTTTTTAGATGTCGTTTGGCAAACTCTAATCTGGCCTTCCTGTTTTTGAGGCTCACCAATGGTTTACATCTTGTGGTGAACCCTCTGTATTCACTCTGGTGAAGTCTTCTCCTGATTGTTGACTTTGACACACATACACCTACCTCCTGGAGAGTGTTCTTTTTTTTTTTTATAAACCAAATTTTATTCAGTTTGTCTCTCGGCAGGAAATTTACCCAGAGTACCCTTCAACTGCTCCATCAAATACCAGGTTGTATGTTTTAATGGGTCCATGAGCTCTTTAATTTCAGGGAGCTCCAACACATTAATGATAAAACCCCTCCATCTGGTCATAAGCTTTTTGATTAGCTTTTCTGTTCCTTGCTCTGCCGCAAAGAGAATTCCCTATTTAGGCACCATTTCACCTGGGTGATAATCTCCCTGATTGAGGGGGTCGACTGGAGTAACCAATTCTTAAGTAAACAGCGTTTTGCTGCCATGATACACGCATGTATTATCTGTGCTAATTGCTCACCCTCGGGGTAATAGTGAAACATAATTAATTCTGGAGTTGATGGAATCGTAATATGCATTACTTCTTTTAGCCACTGTATGAAGGTCTTCCAGATTTCTACTATTTGTGGGCAATTCCACAACCCGTGATGCAAGTTGGTGTTTTCCACCCGACATTTTGGACAATGTGTTATCCTATTAGCTTGTACAGTTAACCGTGTATTGTAGAACCCATATATAGCTCTGTGAGAGCTATTTTAAATTGTGTTTCCCGCCAACTTTCATTGGGAGTTATCTTCTTGAGACACAACCAACCCTTCAAAATGTTATCTTGGACTCCCTGCTCATTAAGTTCTTTATCCCATGCCCTGAATGGTTGAAAAGGAAAGGTCTCCAGCCGAACCGCCTGTAGTCTACCATGTAGGTCTGATAAGGACAATTGGGTAAAGTCTGTACGACACAATAGATCGAGTTTATTTGTGGGGAACTCCTTCCCAAGGTCAATTATTCGGGCTTTTAAAAAGTTGTACACTTGGAGATATGCCAGGTAATGACTAGGGCTTGAGTCATATTTGGCACACACTTCTTCAAATCTAAGATAACGGCGGTTTGTACTGTGCCATAAATCCGTTACAGTTCGTACTCTCTTAAGTCTCCATTCCTGGAACTGTTTGTTAAACCTGCCTTCCAAGAATTCGGGGTGTCCCCAAATAGACATATGTTTGGACAAGGAATATGGCAACCCGAATTCTTTGCGTACTGCTTTCCACGTCGCTACCGTGTCTTTTATAATGAGGCTTTTTCTCAGAGGCTGAGGCAGATTAACACACACCTGGCCATGGGACAGCCGAGAAGCCAATTGTCCCATTACTTCTGGTCCCTTGACAAGTGGGAGGCACATATGCAAACTGTTGTAATTCCTGCACCGTTCACCTGATTTGGATGTAAATCTCCTCAAATTAAAGCTGACAGTCTGCAGGTAAAGCACATCTTGTTCGTTTCATTTCAAATCCATTGTGGTGGTGTATAGAGCCAAAAATGTTACAATTGTGTCCATGTCCCAATATTTATGGACCTGACTGTATATCTTCCATGTACTTTATCATTTAGCTATAATACCTGCCTCCATTCAGTGCGCTGCCTGTGCCGTTCACAGTGCGCCCTGCGCTGATGTATGGCAGGACAAGTCTAAGGGCTCATTCAGACGGCCATATGCGGTACGGGTGCGAACCCATTCATTTCAATAGGGCCACAAAAGATGTGGACAGCACACCATGTGCTGTCCGCATCCGTGGTTCAGTTCCACGGCTCCACGGAGAAGATAGAGCTTGTCCTGCGGACAAGAATAGGTATTTTCTATTATGGTTGCGGCCATGTGCGGTCCGCAAATTGCAGATCCGCAAAGCACTATGGCCGGCTGAATGGGCTATAAGGCATATTGGTACACCATAGACTTTTTTGGGGTGTGGGTGCCCACAGAGAGGGCTCTGAGTGCCGCCTCCAGCCCCTGTACCATAGGTTCTCCACTGCTGATATACAGTTGCAAGAAAAAGTATGTGAACCCTTTGGAATTATATGGATTTCTGCACAAATTGGTCATAAAATGTGATCTGATCTTCATCTCAGTCACAACAATAGACAATCACAGTCTGCTTAAACTAATATCACACAAATAATTAAATGTTACCATGTTTTTATTGAACACACCATGTAAAGATTCACAGTGCAGGTGGAAAAAGTATGTGAACCCCTAGACTAATGACATCTCCAAGAGCTAATTGGAGTGAGGTGTCAGCCAACTGGAGTCCAATCAATGAGATGAGATTGGAGGTGTTGGTTACAGCTGCCCTGCCCTATAAAAAACACACACCAGTTCTGGGTTTGCTTTTCACAAGAAGCATTACCTGATGTAAATGATGCCTCGCACAAAAGAGCTCTCAGAAGACCTACGATTAAGAATTGTTGACTTGCATAAAGCTGGAAAGGGTTATAAAAGTATCTCCAAAAGCCTTGCTGTTCATCAGTCCACGGTAAGACAAACTGTCTATAAATGGAGAAAGTTCAGCACTGCTGCTACTCTCCCTAGGAGTGGCCGTCCTGTAAAGATGACTGCAAGAGCACAGCGCAGACTGCTCAATGAGGTGAAGAAGAATCCTAGAGTGTCAGCTAAAGACTTACAAAAGTCTCTGGTATATACTAACATCCCTGTTAGTGAATCTACGATACGTAAAACACTAAACAAGAATGGATTTCATGGGAGGATACCACAGAGGAAGCCACTGCTGTCCAAAAAAAACATTGCTGCACGTTTACAGTTTGCACAAGAGAACCTGGATGTTCCACAGCAGTACTGGCAAAATATTCTGTGGACAGATGAAACAAAGTTGAGTTGTTTGGAAGAAACACACAACACTATGTGTGGAGAAAAAGAGGCCCAGCACACCAACATCAAAACCTCATCCCAACTGTGAAGTATGGTGGTGGGGGCATCATGGTTTGGGGCTGCTTTGCTGCATCAGGGCCTGGACGGATTGCTATCATCGAAGGGAAAATGAATTCCCAAGTTTATCAAGACATTTTGCAGGAGAACTTAAGGCCATCTGTCCACCAGCTGAAGCTCAACAGGACAACAGGACAACGACCCAAAGCATAGAAGTAAATAAACAACAGAATGGCTTAAACAGAAGAAAATACGCCTTCTGGAGTGGCCCAGTCAGAGTCCTGACCTCAACCCGATTGAGATGCTGTGGCATGACCTCAAGAAAGCGATTCACACCAGACATCCCAAGAATATTGCTGAACTGAAACAGTTCTGTAAAGAGGAATGGTCAAGAATTACTCCTGACCGTTGTGCACGTCTGATCTGCAACTACAGGAAACGTTTGGTTGAAGTTATTGCTGCCAAAGGAGGTTCAACCAGTTATTAAATCCAAGGGTTCACATACTTTTTCCACCTGCACTGTGAATGTTTACATGGTGTGTCCAATAAAAACATGGTAACATTTAATTCTTTGTGTGTTATTAGTTTAAGCAGACTGTGATTGTCTATTGTTGTGACTTAGATGAAGATCAGATCACATTTTATAACCAATTTGTGCAGAAATCCATATCATTCCAAAGGGTTCACATACTTTTTCTTGCAACTGTAAGTCCTATAATATTACATAATAATACGATAATCCTACATAATATACGGTATACTATGCTGTGTCATACTACTACATAGTGCATAACAGTATGTACTAGGGCTGCACGATATGGGAATTTTGTGCGATCGCAATTAGGGCCCTAAAAATTGCGATAACGATATGCGATGCAATATTTTAAGGGAATTGTGCTAGAGGTCTATTTGCTTGGATTTTCCCATATGAGCCGCTGACGCGGCTGGGTATGACATAGTTATAGGGGATCTGTGGATGATGCACTGTTATTGAGGGGATCTGTGGATGACGCTGTTATGGGGTGGATCTGTGGAGGACGCTGTTATGGGGTGGATCTGTGGAGGACGCTGTTATGGGGTGAATCTGTGCAGGGACGGGCTGGGCCGGGGGGCAGGGAGGCAATTGCCCCCCAGGCCGCCCTAAAAAAACGGCCGCTGGGCCGTCTTTAACAAAAATATTTATATATTTTTTTATTCCTGCAGGGGCGGGCTGGGACGGCCGCCCTAAAGCACTTAAAACGGCCGCTGTGCTGTCTGAGCACAGAGCGACCGGTCCGGGACCAGGAAGCCACGGTGAAGGCTTTGAAGTTTGTACTCACCGGCGCTTCCTGGTCCTCGGCTGTGTCTGTGCAGGGCTGCGCACAGGCGTAAGGCAGTTTGTGAGTGACGTCACACAGCTGTGCGCAGCCTTGAACAGCCGACAGCAGATCGCTGGAGCCTGGAGGAGAGAGGAGCAGAGTGGAGGAGGCGGAGCCCGGCCAGCGTCCATTCCAGTTCCAGGAGCAGAAGGAAAAGTGTTTTTTTTTAGGCTGATGCAGGACAATCACTCAGGGGACGAGGAGGGGGGCCTGCCACTATAGGGGGGGCTGGCACTATGGGGGGAGCTGGCACTATGGGGGGAGCTGGCACTACAGGGGGGGCTGGCACTACAGGGGGGGCTGGCACTATAGGGGGGGGCTGGCACTAGGGGGGAGCTGGCGCTATGGGGGAGCTGGCACTATAGGGGGAGCTGGCACTACAGGGGGGGCTGGCACTATAGGGGGGGCTGGCACTATGGGGGGAGCTGGCACTATGGGGGGAGCTGGCACTACAGGGGGGGCTGGCACTATAGGGGGGGGCTGGCACTATAGGGGGGGGCTGGCACTAGGGGGGAGCTGGCACTATGGGGGAGCTGGCACTATAGGGGGGGCTGACACTATAGGGGGAGCTGGCACTATGGGGGGAGCTGGCACTATAGGGGGGGCTGGCACTATGGGGGAGCTGGCACTATAGGGGGAGCTGGCACTATAGGGGGGGCTGGCACTATGGGGGGGGGCTGGCACTATGGGGGGGAGCTAGCACTATGGGGGGGGGCTGGCACTATGGGGGGGAGCTAGCACTATGGGGGGGAGCTAGCACTATGGGGGGGCTGGCACTATGGGGGAGCTAGCACTATGGGGGGGGGCTGGCACTATGGGGGAGCTGGCACTATGGGGGGGGCTGGCACTATGGGGGAGCTGGCACTATGGGGGAGCTGGCACTATAAGGAGGATGGCACTATGGGGGGGCTGGCACTATGGGGGGGAGCTGGCACTATAGGGGGGGGCTGGCACTATGGGGGGGAGCTGGCACTATGGGGGCATTTCTTACTGGCACATTATGGGGGGGCACCATGGGGGAGAGGAGCACTATGGGGGTATCTGAGGGGGCTTTTTTTTTTAATTATTGGAACATTCTGGGGGGCACTATAGGGGAGAGCAGCACTATGGGGCATCTGGTGTTACTATAGGGGCATTATTTGGGGGCACTATGGGGAAGTAGGGGCTCTAAAGGGGCCTTTTGTATTGGGACATTATGGGGGCACTATGGCATTTGGTGGCACTAAGGGGGCATTTTTTACTGGCACATTATGGGAGGCACTATAGGGGAGAGCGGCACTATGGGGCATTATTTAGGGGCACTATGGGGGAGTGGAGCACTATTGGGGCATATGGTGGCACTAAGAAGGGGCATTTTTTTACTGGCACATTGTGGGGGAGAGGAGCACTATAGGGGCATCTGCTGGGGGCACTAAGGGGCATTTTTTTTACTGGCATATTATGGGGGACACTATAGGGGAGGGGGAGAGGAGCAGTATGAGGGCATTTACTGGGGCACTATATAGGGGTATTTTATACTGGCATACATTATGGGGACATTAGCTTAACTGCGGGCACTAAGCGGGGGTATTTCATGTACTGTCATATTATAGGGAAAATTAGTACTACTAGGGGGTATTATGGGGAGCTTTACTACTACTGGGGGGCTATGAGGAAAATGATTACTAGGGCACTATAGGGGCATTATTACTACTAAGTGTGCTCTGGCAGATAATTATTTCTATTGGTGGGATTTTGGGGAGCACTGTTACTTTGGGGGCACCCTGGCATAGTATCAGCTTAGCACAATTATTTTTGGGGGACATTATCTTTATACTATTAGTGTCTGGGCGCAGTTATTTTTTAGGGCACTGAGTGCCAATAATTGTTTAAGGGGGCACTATCTGTGTGGTAGTATTATTTCCAGGGGTACTGTTTCTGCAGTATAGTATTGGGGGCACAATCTGTGTGGTAGTAGTATTTCCAGGGGTACTGTTTCTGCAGTATAGTATTGGGGGCATAGCGGGTACAGTATTGGGGGCACTATCTGTGTGGTAGTAGTATTCCCAGGGGTACTGTTTCTGCAGTATAGTATTGGGGGTGGCAGGAAACTAATGTCTGTTTCTCAATCTCTGCAGAGCCGGGAGATGGCAGAAAAATCATCATGGCGGTCTGGTCTGAATGGAGAAGATGAGGAAAGAGAACGTCTACATCAAAGGTGACATCACTGGATGTAAGAGGTATGTGGCGCTATGTAGGAGAGGAGATGCTCCGGCTCCCCGCCCTGCCATTTGCAGAAGGAGGATTCAGAGCTGGGTGAGGACGACGAAAGGGGGCAGCAGGCCACGGGCGGGTGGCAGATGGTGGGGGGAACCACAAGCCCTGAGCAGGATCTGGGGAGGGAGGAGAGCGGAGGAGCTTCCTGGCTGTAGCTTGTTATATAAGCAGGCAGTGCAGCCAGGACAGACCCTCCCCTCTCCGTATGATATGTGTAGACAGGCCTCAACTATAGAATGTCAGCTGTACAGTGTGTGTTGGGAGTGGCCTATTATATGTAGGAGGGGCTTTTAATAATGGGTGGGGCTAAAAATGGGCCACTTGACTGGATTTGCCCCCCAGGACTAAGGCTGCCAGCCCTCCCCTGGATCTGTGGATGACGCTGTTATGGGGGATCTGTGGAGGACGCTGTTATGTGGGGGATCTGTGGAGGACGCTGTTATGTGGGGGATCTGTGGAGGACGCTGTTATGTGGGGGATCTGTGGAGGACGCTGTTATGTGGGGGATCTGTGGATGACGCTGTGTTGTGGGGGATCTGTGGAGGACGCTGTTATGTGGGGGATCTGTGGAGGACACTTATGGGGGATCTGTGGAGGACTGTCATGGTCTTACCTTCCTGCTGTTCTCCTTCGTTTGACATGTGCTGGCGGCCATCTTGGTTTCTGGGTTTCTTGTAGCCTTCCACCCTGCGGCTCCTCCTTCCCACTGGGAGGAGCTGGATGCCTAGCTCATATATATAGGAGGTCTGTGGCTTCAGTTCCTTGCTTGGTCCTCTTGTGTTCACATGCTTCTAAGACTGCTGCTGCTTCTGGTTCCTGATCCTGGCTTCGTCTGACTACCCTGCTGGTTCCTGATCCTGGCTTCGTCTGACTACCCTGCTGGTTCCTGATCCTGGCTTCGTCTGACTACCCTTCTGGTTCCTGACCTCTGGCTTCGCAAAGACTCTGCTCGGTTTCACCATCCGTTTGGACTTTTTGCTTTACAGCTTTATTTTCAATAAAGCCTTCTTCTTTTTCACTTATCTCTTGTTGTACGTCTGGTTCATGGTTCCGTGACATTAGGACCAAGCCATGAATTCTGACGGTACAGGGCCATCCTCGCTACCCACGCTGGTTGCCAAACTTGATCAGCAGGATCACCTGTTGGGTCGGTTCGCTGTGGCGTTGCAAACCCTGCTTGAACGCACGGCTCATTTCGCTCCCGTTGCCGATGGGTCGGTTGTCGCTCCTGGGCTCGCTCCTACTGCCGCTCCGGTTGTTGCGCCAGAGTCTACCCCGACACCTCTTGTTGCGCCTGCGGTGTTTCGGGGTATGACCGGTTCTGCCCCTCTTCCACAGCGCTTTGGGGGAGAGCCAACTCAGTGCCGAGGTTTCCTTAACCAGGTGGGCATTTATTTCGAGTTGCTGCCACATGCCTTTCCTACTGAGAGATCAAAGGTGGGCTTCTTGATCTCGCTGCTCTCGGACAAGGCCTTGGCCTGGGCCAGCCCTTTATGGGAGAACAACAATCCGGTGGTTGCCGAGTTTTCCGGTTTTGTTGCTTCTCTTCGGAAGGTATTCGATGTGCCGGCTCGTGCTGCCTCTGCTGCGAAGCTCCTTATGTCCATCAGACAGGGTTCATGATCCGTAGCTGAATACGCCATTGAGTTTCGTACCCTGGCAGCAGAGGTGGGCTGGAATAATGAGGCTCTGGTCGCTGCTTTCTCTCATGGTCTCTCGGATGCCTTGAAGGATGAGGTTGCAGCTAAGGACCTACCAGTTGAGCTCGAGTCTCTTATTTCTTTCCTGATTTTGATTGACACCAGACTCAGGGAGAGACCTTCCTTTAAGGAGAACCTGCGGAGGTCTTCTAACAGATTGGTGCCTACGTTTGCTGTCCCACCCGTGCCTCCCTCTCCTCCCACGCCTCCTGGGGATGACTTGTCTGGGGGTGAACCCATGCAGCTGGGGTTTGCTCGCCTGTCCGAGGGGGAGAGGGCACTCCGGAGACGCGAGGGCCGATGCATGTACTGTGGTCTCGGTGGGCATTTTCGGTTGGCATGTCCGAACCGTCCGGGAAAACGCTCGTACCTGAGATCCTGTCGGGGGCAGATCTTGGGTGGAGTCTCCTCGTCCCCGGTTTCCCGTGTTGACAAACCACTGATCACTGTTGTCCTCTCCTGGGTCGGGGGCTCGGTGACGACCCAGGCGTTGGTGGACTCTGGTGCTGGTGGTTTGTTCATTGATAGTGTGTTCGCTGCCGCCAATTCCATTCCTCTGCAGGCTCGAGGTTCCCCACTGGCTCTTGAGGCGATAGACGGCAGACCCCTTCTGCCGCCACACGTGACTCATGAGACCCTTCCAGTGGGGATAGCCATTGGTGCCGTTCACAGAGAGTCGGTCTGCCTCCAGGTTATTTCGTCTCCACACTACTCGGTGGTCTTGGGGTACCCCTGGCTCCAGAAGCATAATCCGACTTTCGATTGGAGATCGGTCGAGATCCTCTCGTGGTCACCGCAGTGTGGGGCTAGTTGCATCCATGGGTCTGTCAAGTTGCTGTGTACTTCCTCGGACTCTCTGTTGCCTCCTGAATACGAGGAGTACCGGGATGTATTCGATAAGGTGCGCGCGGTTGCCCTACCTCCGCACCGCCCACACGATTGTGCCATAGAGTTACAATCTGGTGCCGTTCCTCCTCGTGGCAAAGTCTATCCACTGTCGGTAGCGGAGAATGAGGCCATGGAGGAGTACGTGAGGGAGGCGCTTTCACGCGGACACATTCGCAAATCTTCGTCCCCGGCAGGGGCTGGATTTTTCTTTGTGAAAAAGAAGGGCGGTGAGTTGAGGCCTTGCATCGATTACAGGGGTCTCAATCGCATCACGATCAAGAACGCTTACCCGATACCCTTGATTTCCGAGCTGTTCGATCGCCTTAAAGGGGCCACGGTCTTTACCAAACTCGACCTGAGGGCGGCATATAACCTGGTAAGGATCAAGGCGGGCGATGAGTGGAAGACCGCGTTTAACATCAGGACCGGTCATTATGAATCCTTGGTTATGCCCTTTGGGTTGTGCAATGCGCCCGCAGTCTTTCAGGAATTCATCAACGATGTTTTCCGTGACCTGTTGCAGCAGTGTGTGGTGGTCTATTTGGATGACATCTTGGTATATTCTGAATCCATGGAGGCCCACATTCTGGATGTCAGACGAGTGTTGCAACGGTTAAGAGAGAACAAGCTGTTCGGTAAGCTTGAGAAATGCGAATTTCACCGATCCCAGGTAACCTTCTTAGGTTACATCATTTCCGCTGAGGGGTTCTCCATGGATCCTGAGAAGGTTTCGGCTGTCTTACAGTGGCCCCAGCCCAGTGGTCTTCGTTCCCTGCAGCGCTTTTTGGGCTTCGCCAATTATTATCGGAAGTTCATCAGGGACTTTTCCATGCTGGCCAAGCCTCTCACGGATCTGACCAGGAAGGGCAGTAATTCCCAGGTCTGGCCGCTCGAGGCCATCCGAGCTTTTGAGGCCCTAAAGTCCGCCTCTGTGTCGGCTCCGATTCTGTCGCATCCCAACCCTGGGTTGCCCTTTGTCCTCGAGGTGGACGCGTCTGAGACGGGAGTAGGCGCCCTTCTGTCTCAGCGTAGAACACCAGAGGGTCCTCTGCTTCCCTGTGGGTTTTACTCCCGGAAACTGTCTTCCGCGGAGTGCAACTATCAGATTGGTGACAGGGAGTTATTGGCCATCGTGCAGGCCCTTAAAGAATGGAGGCACTTGCTCGAGGGTTCGGTGGTTCCGGTTCTCATCCTGACGGACCACAAGAATCTGACCTACCTTTCTGAGGCCAAGAGATTGACACCACGTCAGGCCAGATGGGCTCTGTTCTTGTCACGTTTTAATTACGTGGTCTCCTACCTACCCGGTTCCAAGAACATCAGGGCGGATGCCTTATCACGGCAGTACTCCGAGCTGTCCAGGGAGGAGTCGATTCCGACTTCGGTCATACCTCCGAATCAGATCCTGGCCGCCATTCGCACCAGCCTGACCTCTCCCCTGGGTGAGCAGATTTTGGCGGCTCAATCTGGTGCTCCCTCTGGGAGACCCAACGGCAGATGTTTTGTGCCTGAGGAGTTGCGCACTCGGTTGTTGCGAACCTACCATAACTCCAAGACCGCGGGGCATCCTGGAAAGAATCAGCTGTCCTGGGCTGTTTCACGTCTGTTCTGGTGGCCTTCCCTACGTTCCGACATCGCCGCATATGTAGCGGCATGCTCCGTTTGTGCCCAGAGTAAGTCCCCTCGGCACCTTCCGTTGGGCCTTCTGCAACCCATAGCCACCGGGGAGCACCCATGGTCACACCTGGGGATGGATTTCATTGTGGACCTCCCTGCATCCCGAGGCCATACGGTCATTCTCATGATTGTGGATCGGTTTTCCAAAATGTGCCACTGTGTTCCTCTCAAGAAGTTACCCTCTGCACAAGAGTTGGCCACGATTTTTGCCAGGGAGGTCTTCCGGTTGCACGGTTTGCCCAAGGAGATTGTGTCGGATCGGGGGAGTCAGTTTGTGTCCAGGTTCTGGCGCGCCTTTTGCTCCCAGTTGGGGATTCATCTCTCCTTCTCCTCGGCCTACCACCCTCAGTCCAATGGGGCCGCAGAACGATCCAATCAGGCCTTGGAGCAATTCCTTCGTTGCTATGTCTCCGATCACCAAGACAATTGGGTTGACCTCCTGCCTTGGGCTGAGTTTGCCAGGAACACGGCGGTGAACTCTTCCTCTGGGACGTCTCCCTTCATGGCCAATTATGGGTTCCAACCTGCCGTGTTACCGGAGGTATTCTCTCCCCAGGATATTCCGGCTGTGGAGGATCACCTTTCCGTCCTACGTGCTTCTTGGGTACAGATCCAGAAGTCCCTTGAGGTCTCTGCGCAGCGCCAGAGACTCCAGGCTGATCGCAGACGAGCGCCTGCTCCTTCCTACCAGGTCGGAGACCGTGTATGGTTGTCCACCCGCAACCTCAACCTTCGAGTGCCCACTCCCAAGCTGGCGCCTCGCTTTGTTGGTCCCTTCCGAGTGCTTCGCAGGGTAAACCCGGTAGCCTATGCCCTTGCGCTTCCTCCTGGCATGCGGATCTCCAACGTGTTTCATGTCTCCCTGTTGAAGCCACTGGTGTGTAATCGTTTCACTTCCTCGGTTCCTCGGCCTCGTCCGGTCCAAGTGGGCAATCGTGAGGAATATGAGGTGAGCAATATCCTGGACTCACGCCTGGTCCGCGGTCGGTTGCAGTTTTTGGTCCATTGGCGTGGTTATGGTCCAGAGGAGCGTTCCTGGGTTCCCTCCGCAGATGTCCATGCTCCTGCCTTGCTCCGAGCCTTCCACGCACGCTTCCCTCAGAAACCGTTTTGTGCTCCACGGAGGAGGGGCCCTTGAGGGGGAGGTACTGTCATGGTCTTACCTTCCTGCTGTTCTCCTTCGTTTGACATGTGCTGGCGGCCATCTTGGTTTCTGGGTTTCTTGTAGCCTTCCACCCTGCGGCTCCTCCTTCCCACTGGGAGGAGCTGGATGCCTAGCTCATATATATAGGAGGTCTGTAGCTTCAGTTCCTTGCTTGGTCCTCTTGTGTTCACATGCTTCTAAGACTGCTGCTGCTTCTGGTTCCTGATCCTGGCTTCGTCTGACTACCCTGCTGGTTCCTGATCCTGGCTTCGTCTGACTACCCTGCTGGTTCCTGATCCTGGCTTCGTCTGACTACCCTTCTGGTTCCTGACCTCTGGCTTCGCAAAGACTCTGCTCGGTTTCACCATCCGTTTGGACTTTTTGCTTTACAGCTTTATTTTCAATAAAGCCTTCTTCTTTTTCACTTATCTCTTGTTGTACGTCTGGTTCATGGTTCCGTGACAAGGACGCTGTTATGTGGGGGATCTGCGGAGGACGCTGTTATGTGGGGGATCTGTGGATGACGCTGTGTTGTGGGGGATCTGTGGAGGACGCTGTTATGTGGGGGATCTGTGGATGACGCTGTGTTGTGGGGGATCTGTGGAGGACGCTGTTATGGGGTGGATCTGTGGAGGACGCTGTTATGGGGTGGATCTGTGGAGGACGCTGTTATGTGGGGGATCTGTGGAGGACGCTGTTATGTGGGGGATCTGTGGAGGACGCTGTTATGTGGGGGATCTGTGGAGGACGCTGTTATGTGGGGGATCTGTGGAGGACGCTGTTATGGGGGATCTGTGGAGGACGCTGTTATGTGGGGGATCTGTGGAGGAAACTGTTATGGGGTGGATCTGTGGAGGACGCTGTTATGTGGGGGATCTGTGGAGGACGCTGTTATGTGGGGGATCTGTGGAGGACGCTGTTATGGGCGATCTGTGGAGGACGCTGTTATGTGGGGGATCTGTGGAGGACGCTGTTATGGGGTGGATCTGTGGAGGACGCTGTTATGTGGGGGATCTGTGGAGGACGCTGTTATGTGGGGGATCTGTGGAGGACGCTGTTATGGGCGATCTGTGGAGGACGCTGTTATGTGGGGGATCTGTGGAGGACGCTGTTATGGGGGATCTGTGGAGGACGCTGTTATGGGGGATCTGTGGAGGACGCTGTTATGGGGGATCTGTGGAGGACGCTGTTATGTGGGGGATCTGTGGATGACGCTGTGTTGTGGGGGATCTGTGGAGGACGCTGTTATGGGGTGGATCTGTGGAGGATGCTGTTATGTGGGGGATCTGTGGAGGACGCTGTTATGTGGGGGATCTGTGGAGGACGCTGTTATGTGGGGGAATATGTGGAGGACGCTGTTATGGGGGATCTGTGGAGGATGCTGTTATGTGGGGGATCTGTGGAGGACGCTGTTATGGGGGATCTGTGGAGGACGCTGTTATGGGGGATCTGTGGAGGACGCTGTTATGGGGGATCTGTGGAGGACGCTGTTATGGGGTGGATCTGTGGAGGACGCTGTTATGTGGGGGATCTGTGGAGGACGCTGTTATGGGGGATCTGTGGAGGACGCTGTTATGGGGGATCTGTGGAGGACGCTGTTATGGGGGATCTGTGGAGGACGCTGTTATGGGGTGGATCTGTGGAGGACGCTGTTATGGGGGATCTGTGGATGGCACTGTTGTGGGGGATCTGTGGATGGCACTGTTGTGGGGGATCTGTGGATGGCACTGTTGTGGGGGATCTGTGGAGGACGCTGTTGTGGGGGATCTGTGGAGGACGCTGTTGTGGGGGATCTATGCTATGACACATAGGGCCATGAGGGGGGGCAGCATAAGACATATAGCATCTTATGCTGGTCCCCCTCATGGCCCTATGTGTCCCCTCATGTGTCCTAAACCGCGCACATAACTGGCTTTGTGTGTAAAGTATTTTACTAGTGTGTGAAACAATCTCTCTCCTATTGATAACAGGTCCAGCCTCTGTACTCACTGTCACTATGAATGCACTGCAGCGAGCGGCAGCGGCGCGTGACTGACGTCACTTAGTAACGCTCCTCCCACTTCAGGAAGCAGGAGCGTTACTAAGTGCCGGCCGGCCCGCTCGCTGCCGCTCGCTGCAGTGCATTCATCGTGACAGTGAGTACAGAGGCTGGACCTGTTATCAATAGGAGAGAGATTGTTTCACACACTAGTAAAATACTTTACACACAAAGCCAGTTATGTGCGCAGGGCCCCTTCATATATAATCGCGGCATTTTCGGGTCGGCCATATCGCATTTGCCGATTATCGCGATTCGATTATTTTTTTCGATTTATCGTGCAGCCCTAGTATGTACTCTACTATAATCGTACATAACACTATAATATACACTATAATCCTACATTATGATATATAATATATTATACCACATAAAAATACTATATAATATATACTCTGCTATATTACTATAATGTAGAATAATACTACACTATGATACCCCATAATATACACTATACTATATCATGTGCACTATATAATAATCCTACATAATAATGTGTCTACTGTATCATCGTATACTACTATATAATGTATATAATATATAACTAGCTAAAATACTAAATAATACTGTATAATATATACTATACTTTGCTATACTACTGTATAACGTATACTACACAATAACAATATATAAAGTTCACTATATCACACATACTATACAATAATGTTATCTAATAATACTATATATAAACTGATGATAATAAAACTATTGATATTTTTAAACTGTAATTATTAATAGTGGGGGTCTCTGTGCTAGGTATTGGTGAGGGTCCGACCAGTATGACTTCTGCTGAAGAATGGCTGTTTCTGAAGACCTTTCTAGTCAATTGCCGATCATCTCTCCTTATCGCCATCATTATTCCCGCTGCCTCTTTATATTCAGGTATCTTCCGGTCAGCACTCGGTAGATCGGACGGGCGCTATCCTCTGAGTAGAGGCGCTCACCCCACAAATCCTCATCACACGGACTATGTTAGTGCTTCGCTGAACTCTTCTAATGGCAACGATGGACCTCTTAAAGGGATCGCCCGTACATACCATAATTTTTTACCTGAGTTTATGTAATCAGGCCCTGCCTCCTCTTTACACGGCCGGTGAATTAACCCATCGTAGACATCGGACTGTAATACAGGAACGTGCGTTATACTGGACGGTATGTCCTCATACAGGGACATGTGCACACTGTATATCACATGAGGTCACTGTACCGGATACTCCTGTGAGATCATCTCATTATCTTCCTCTATAAAATCCTCGGAGGAGGCAGGATTCTGGCATCGCTCCTGGAGGTCTGTGGAATCATCTTCACCTGCAAGATATAAAAAAAATTAAACTTGAACCCACGTGTGCAGTGTACGCTTGTGGGACAGGAGGTAGCGGTCTGGCAGTGACATATCAGTTGTCGGAGGGGCTTCCTTATCTGTCACCAAGAGGTTTCTCCAGCTTCCTTGCATGAGGTCCGGTAGTCAATCACAAAAACCAAGGACTGCTGGGGGGTATAGTTCCTTCATCGAGGAAGGAAGTAGCTAACTTCTTTATATAAGTGGCAGTCATAAGGCGAATACAACGAATGCTGTGAGATCTAGTTCTATCATCAGGGAGGAAGTAACTAGCTTCTCCTCCAATATATATGGTGGCCTGGGACAGCTGGAAATTCTAGTTCAACCAGTGAGGGGGAAGTAGCTAACTTCTTGTAGCTATAACTGATAACCAGCCTGGAACATAACAAGCTGAAAATAAGGAGTGAAAGTAGCTAGCTTCTTCTTCTACATCTAATTAGCGACCTGGGACATAACAGGCTAAAAAATAAGCCGGGAGGGAGGAAGTGGCTAACTTCTCATTCTACATAAAACTGACATTCTGGGAAGTCTAGTTCCATCACTGGGAGGGGAAGTAGCTAGCTTCTCCTCCAACATATAAATGGTAGGTTGAAAAACAAAGGCCGATAGAAAGTCTACCTAAATGAGGTCGGAAGTAGCTAGCTCCTTCTACATATCAATGAAGTCCACCCTGGGATACAAGTAAAAAAAACTAAATAAAAATCAAGGAAGGCTGGGATGCCTAGTTTTATATTTGAGGGAGGAAGTAGTTAGCTTCTTTTCTCGACCCACATAAAAATGGCAGCCAGGCTGACAATCAAGGGAAGACTAATTCCTTCACTGAGGGAGGAAGTAGCCAACTTTTCCAACATAAATGGCAGTCAGCTTAAAACATAAAGTCAAAACAAGGAATGCTGGGAAGTTTAGTTCTATCATTGAGGGAGGAAGTAGCTAACTTATCCTACATATAAATTGCAATCAGTTTAGGACGAATAGTTCTATCATCAAGGGGAAGTAGCTAGCTTCTCCTAAATATAACTGCTAGTTATGAGGTATGGGCAGTCTAGTTCTACCAGTAAATGGCATACAGCTTTGGACATACCAGGCTGAAAAACAAGGAATGTTGGGAAGCCTATTTCTATTATTAAAGGGGGAGTAGCTAACTTCTTCTATGTGTAATTGGTGACCAGGGACAAATTAAGAATGCTAGGAAGTCTAGGTCTTTTACACCAGGAGGAAGTATCTAATTTCTCCTACATAAAAATGGCAGCCAGCCTGGCACATGACAAGATGAACATCAAGGGATGCTGAGAAGTCTAGTTCTATCATTGTGCAGGGAAGTAGCTAACTTCTCCTCCTACATAGAAATGGTAGTCTGGGACAAACAGGCTATAAATAAAAGACAACCAGCCTGCGGGATAGGGTCAAGTAGCTAGCTTCTCCTCCTACATATAACTGCCAACCTGGGAGATAAAAGGTGGAAAAATGTGGAATGTCTAGTTTTATATTTGAGGATGGAAGTAGCTAGCTTTTCCTAGATATAAAAGCAGCCAGCCTGGGAAATAAGGTCAAAGACAAGGAATGCTGGGAAGTCTAGTTCTATCAATGAGGGAGGAAGTAGCTAGCTTCTCCTCCTAAAACCAGACTGATAACATGACTGTGTATCTATGTGACTGGTGGAGGAATCCTCTAGCGGTCCAGTCCATCTCAGGCAATAAGGCAGAGTGGTTATTATCCAAACTTACCTGAGTCGTCGTCACCAGGAATGGCTGCGTCTTCCTCCTCCTTACACTCCTGATGAAGCATCCCATCCCCCGGCGGCTCAGCCTGCCAAATGCAAACCGTCACATTATATGAATATATTAACACCCCCTTCAATCTGGAGTGAAGGAGACCCGACGGTCCATTGTACCTGGTGCTCCTGCGCGATACACTCCTGAGAACCCAGGGGGGTCCGACATTTTCTGTGGCGACCTTCGGTGCTATGTGCAGCTGTGGAGACAAAGCAGTGGTAAGTATACCTGGTATCAGAAGCTGCTTCTCTCCCCGCAGAGCTGATCACTGACCTGGTATGTAACTTGCTTTGGGGTCTGTAGGGTCCTGGTGACCAGCAACACTCGGCTCCAAAATTGTCACTGGAATTGGGGCAGAATTTCCTTGGGGAAATAAAAAAATAAAAATAATGTGATTTCTATTTCTGAGGTTGTTAACCGTGTTAAAGGGGGATCCTGCCTCACTGCACTAGACTACCTACATGTACGGTGTATACCTGGTGGTACCCACCACAGCAGGATCCATCTTTATCTCTTCTCCTACTGCTCAGCTGGCTGCATTCTGCAGGGGGGGAACCTAGCGACCGCTGCACTTCCTGTCTGGGTGACTACCATTTATGTACATGACATTTATATCAGTGCTTCATTCTAGCGACTGGCGGCGGTCCCCAAGTTTTCTTCTGTTTCAGAAGCTGAGCATTCGAGGAGTGAATATTATCGCAATCACAGGTGAACCTCTATTTCTACGGACCACAGTTAGAACAACATACCGGCTGCGGAGCGCCATTCCGGACCACTGACCACCACAACGTCCTTCTGCTCCGCTGCATAGTCCCAAGCGGAGACGTCGGCATCCTCAGACTTTATGGGCAACTACAAAGCAGGAGGACAGGTTATGTGCGTCACAAGATGGAATAACCTGTGAGCTAAGGACGTTAGCAGCAGAAATCTATGTCTGGCACTGATACTTTGTTACAGTGTATCAGTGCAGGTAAAATGTATCAGTCTACATTCCTGTTTGGCTCATACACTGGGTGAGATTGTAACAAAACTAATAAACTTTAGAGAAACTCAACCAGCAAAGTACTGGAGCGCAACCTACCGGTTACCAGCTGGCCGTAATCATATAAATAAACAATATAATAAACGGCTGGCTCACAGTATTTTTTGCATACAAATGCTATTTATTAACACCTTCAGGACCCTGCCATTTTTCACCTTCAGGACCCTGCAATTTTTCACCTTAAGGACCAGGCCATTTTTAGCAAATCTGACATGTGTCACTTTATGTGTGAATAACTTTAAAACGCTTTTACTTATCCAAGCCATTCTGAGATTGTTTTCTCGTCACATATTGTACTTCATGACAGTGGTAAAATTGAGTCAAAATATTTCCTTTTTATTTATAAAAAAAATACCAAATTTACCAAAGATTTGTAAAAATTAGCAAACTTCCAAATTTCAATTTCTCTACTTTTATAATAGATAGTAATACCTCCAAAAATAGTTATTACTTTACATTCCCCATATGTCTACTTCATGTTTGGATCATTTTGTGAATGTCATTTTATTTTTTGGGGACGTTAGAAGGCTTAGAAGTTTAGAAGCAAATCTTGAAATTTTTCAGAAAATTTCCAAAACCCACTTTTTAAGGACCAGTTCAGGTCTGAAGTCACGTTGTGAGGCTTACTTAACAGAAACCACCCATAAATGGCCCCATTTTATAAACTACACCCCTCAAGGTATTCAAAACAGATTTTAGAAGCTTTGTTAACCCTTTAGGTGTTACACAAGAATTAAAAGAAAATGCAGATGAAATTTTAGAATTTCACTTTTTTGGCAGATTTTCCATTTTAATCCATTTTTCCAATAACAAAGCAAGGGTTAACAGCCAAGCAAAACTCAATATTTATTGCCCTGATTCTGTAGTTTACAGAAACACCCAATATGTGGTCG
Organism: Bufo bufo; assembly: GCF_905171765.1. Taxonomy (NCBI): domain Eukaryota; kingdom Metazoa; phylum Chordata; class Amphibia; order Anura; family Bufonidae; genus Bufo; species Bufo bufo. Next base: position 686,462,001 of record NC_053391.1, read on the forward strand.
TAAACTGCTGTACGGGCACACGGCAGGGAGCAGAAGGAAAGGAACGCCATATAGTTTTTGGAAAGCAGATTTCACTGGTAAAATTTTAAGTTGCCATGTCCCATTTGAAGACCCCCTGATGCACCCCTAGAGTAGAAACTCCCAAAAAATTACACCATTTTGGAAACTACGGGATAGGGTGGCAGTTTTGTTGGTACTATTTTAGGGTACATATGATTTTTGGTTGCTCTACACTGCGTGCAGAATTATTAGGCAAATGAGTATTTTGACCACATCATCCTCTTTATGCATGTTGTCTTACTCCAAGCTGTATAGGCTCGAAAGCCTACTACCAATTAAGCATATTAGGTGATGTGCATCTCTGTAATGAGAAGGGGTGTGGTCTAATGACATCAACACCCTATATTAGGTGTGCATAATTATTAGGCAACTTCCTTTCCTTTGGCAAAATGGGTCAAAAGAAGGACTTGACAGGCTCAGAAAAGTCAAAAATAGTGAGATATCTTGCAGAGGGATGCAGGACTCTTAAAATTGCAAAGCTTCTGTACCATGATCATCGAACAATCAAGCGTTTCATTCAAAATAGTCAACAGGGTCGCAAGAAGCGTGTGGAAAAACCAAGGCGCAAAATAACTGCCCATGAACTGAGAAAAGTCAAGCGTGCAGCTGCCAAGATGCCACTTGCCACCAGTTTGGCCATATTTCAGAGCTGCAACATCACTGGAGTGCCCAAAAGCACAAGGTGTGCAATACTCAGAGACATGGCCAAGGTAAGAAAGGCTGAAAGACGACCACCACTGAACAAGACACACAAGCTGAAACGTCAAGACTGGGCCAAGAAATATCTCAAGACTGATTTTTCTAAGGTTTTATGGACTGATGAAATGAGAGTGAGTCTTGATGGGCCAGATGGATGGGCCCGTGGCTGGATTGGTAAAGGGCAGAGAGCTCCAGTCCGACTCAGACGCCAGCAAGGTGGAGGTGGAGTACTGGTTTGGGCTGGTATCGTCAAAGATGAGCTTGTGGGGCCTTTTCGGGTTGAGGATGGAGTCAAGCTCAACTCCCAGTCCTACTGCCAGTTTCTGGAAGACACCTTCTTCAAGCAGTGGTACAGGAAGAAGTCTGCATCCTTCAAGAAAAACATGATTTTCATGCAGGACAATGCTCCATCACACGCGTCCAAGTACTCCACAGCGTGGCTGGCAAGAAAGGGTATAAAAGAAGAAAATCTAATGACATGGCCTCCTTGTTCACCTGATCTGAACCCCATTGAAAACCTGTGGTCCATCATCAAATGTGAGATTTACAAGGAGGGAAAACAGTACACCTCTCTGAACAGTGTCTGGGAGGCTGTGGTTGCTGCTGCACGCAATGTTGATGGTGAACAGATCAAAACACTGACAGAATCCATGGATGGCAGGCTTTTGAGTGTCCTTGCAAAGAAAGGTGGCTATATTGGTCACTGATTTGTTTTTGTTTTGTTTTTGAATGTCAGAAATGTATATTTGTGAATGTTGAGATGTTATATTGGTTTCACTGGTAAAAATAAATAATTGAAATGGGTATATATTTGTTTTTTGTTAAGTTGCCTAATAATTATGCACAGTAATAGTCACCTGCACACACAGATATCCCCCTAAAATAGCTAAAACTAAAAACAAACTAAAAACTACTTCCAAAAATATTCAGCTTTGATATTAATTAGTTTTTTGGGTTCATTGAGAACATGGTTGTTGTTCAATAATAAAATTAATCCTCAAAAATACAACTTGCCTAATAATTCTGCACTCCCTGTATATTACACTTTTTGTGAGGCAAGTTAACAAAAAAATAGCTGTTTTGGCACCGTTTTTTTATTTTTTGTTATTTACAACATTCATCTGACAGGTTAGATCTTGTGCTATTTTTATAGAGCAGGTTGTTACAAATGCGAAAATACCAAATATGACTACTTTTTTGGGTTGTTTGTTTCAGTTTTACAAAATAAAGCATTTTTGAAAATGTAATTTTGAAAAAAATTATTTTTTTAGTGTCTCCATATTCTGAAAGCCATAGTTTTACGGTGTTCATCTGAGGGGTTAGGTTATGTGATATTTATATACAGCAGGTTCTTACGGACGCGGCGATACCTAATATGTATACTTTGTTTTATTTATTTATGTCTTACACAATAACAGCATTTTTTTATTTTAAAAAAATCATGTTTCAGTGTCTCTAATTTTTTGCGGGATGAGATGACGGTTTCATGGGTAACAATTTGGTGGTGCGGATGACTTTTTGATTGCTTGGTATTACACTTTTTGTGATGTAAGGTGACAAAAAAAAATGCCTTTTTTTACATAGTTTTTATTTTATTTTTTTACGGTGTTCATCTGAGGGGTTAGGTTATGTGATATTTTTATAGAGCAGGTTGTTATGGACGCGGCGATACCTAATATGTATGATTTATTTTATTTATTAAATTTTTACACAATAATATAATTTCCTGATCGTCCTTGGCAGCACTTAACGAATGGGGTTAAGTCCCCTAGGTACAATTAGGATAGAGACACATTATAAAGCAATAAACTTGATTAACTGACTATTTAACCGGCCATATAAGGCTACACACAAGACCAGAGCCTCGTATTTTTTTATTCTCTAGGTCCTAGATAGACACGGTGTCACCTTCTGCAAAACCACCCGATCCCTTCCAGATCGCATACAGGCTTGCCTGTCCCTTAACCTGATGGTGGAACGGACGCACCTCCCCTGTGTATTCTTACAGTGCTCCGCTCCACAAGCCGATGATGATTTCCGACTACTGTAGGAACTAACCCGGCGTGCATGTGTAGCTGGGGGGGGGAGCTAACCCGGCCGGCTTGAGTGTAATCCGGAAGTCCGGCTATTTAATCGCGTAAGCGCGGCGAGATGCCAGTGCACTCAGCCAGAACGCTTAACCCGCTGCTTACTGCGGTACGTATGGCGATTCATGTGGGATTTGGGATGTCTGCTTGGAATTTATGGAACTTTGCAGGATGTTCTCCTTTGTTTACCTTAAGCTGGTTGCCATGCATGGTAGACTACGTTATATTTAAACTTCTCCAGGGGTTTGGCTGCTTATTAATTTTGACTCTGTTGTCTTTTAACTAACAGATGTCTGCCTCACATGAGGAATCCGGTAAAAAGAAAAGAAAAGCTAGACATCGTGTCACGGCGGGGAGTGGGGAAAACCCCCACCGTGCAATAGCTGAGGCTGCAACGCCAGATAGCAAGGAACAGGGAGCAGGTCACCTCCTAATGTAACCCTGAGCTCTCCCTAGACTCCCAGCGCATGAGCCGCCTCAGAAGGTAAGGGGGCTCATGCTCACCAACCTAGGACCCTGCTATCCCTGCTACGCCCTAGGCCTGATGACAGGGCAGAGAATACCTGTGCATCCACGACACGGATGACACGCGTCTCCAGAGGCCCAGTAGCTGACAGGATGCAAGGCTATGGGTGAAGCAGTACGGCAGGTAAGTCACACAGCAACATAACAATGCTATCTACACTTACCTGCCGCAGCCGCGATGGACGGAGGCTCCAGGCTGGGAAACCCACAGTCTTGCCTTCGCTTAACCCCTCCGGGAAAGCACGCCCCTTCCGGAGCCGTCACACACCACAATCAAACCTCCAAGCAAAACCCACACCATAACTACATACACCAGGTGGGGGGAGGAATGACAGAAACACACCGGAGGGGACAACAGACACAGCAAAGGAAACAGAATAATAAATAAGGGTGACTCACACAGACATGATCACAAACAGCCCAGGAGCAGAGCTCCACACCAAGCTGACAATCAAAATCAAACTAACCTTCAGGCTCCACCACACCAACATATAAGGAGGCCTGAGGTCGCACCCACCACACCTACCAGACACACCTTAACCCCGTGCAAACCAAAATGGGGAAACACCACATCCAAGGAAAAGTGCCTCACATGCAAACCAAGGGTCGTGACACATCGTTTTTGTCAAAAGTGTGACGAAATAGCTGCCGATATGTGCGCAAACTGCATTTCTTCTGCTCAATCTGTTAAGTCAGGGAATATGGACTTATTATGTGGTTTAAAAGTCAACTGACCTCAAGTCAGCAGATAAGAGGCCAAGACATTCTAAGAGGCCAAGACGAGGAGTGCCTGTCCGAGGGTGAAGTTATATCTGATGTTTCTGTTGAGGATCCTGATGATTATTATATTCCTGACGGACATTAGAGTCTGATAGAGATACTTCTGGGAAGTCTAAATCAGATAAACTTTTTTATTTTCCTAAAACCAAGGGAAGTACGTTACCCGGTCATCCGGTCCTTAATCAATGGATCAGGCAGGACTGGGATAAATAAGCCTGACAAAAAAAACATCACAGGATCCAGGCTAAAATCCATATATAAACTGGATGAGAAATTTTCAGAACAATGGGCCTCAGTGCCTAAGGTTGATTTAGTAGTTGTTCGCCTTCAGACGAGGCATCACTTATTAAAGATCCTATGGATAGGAAAATTGAGTCTTTGAGGGCTTTAAGAATTTGGCTGTCTCCCATGACCTGGAGGAGGAAGTGGCTAGAGAAGACATTCTAAAAAACCTTCCAGTGATGAAAGCTGCTTCAGAATTTTTATGTGATGCTCCACTTGATATTGCAAAATTTTCAGCAAACTCCTTGCCTCTCGCTAATGCGGCCAGAAGAGCGCTCTGGATAAAAACAATGGCCAGGAGATACATTGTCAAAAAAATAACTTTTGCAATCTTCCCTTCCAGCCCACCTCGCTATTTCGGGCCCCAGTTAGATAAAATCTTTGAGTCTCTGAATGAGGGAAAGGGCTCAGTATTTCCAGATTCTAAAAAGAAAACCTCGTTCACGTCCTTTCGTTTTCCAAAGAAAGAGATCTTCTAGATTCAGAAATAGACAGCCGTTCAGACAAAGGTCTTTTCGTGGCCAACAGGAGAGATGTGAATATAAAAAGAAACCGAATCAAAAGTCTGAGTTATTTATGACGCCAACATCTGGCCAAGAGTTGGCGCAAGATTAAGACAGTTTTCGCACGTTTGGTCTCTCACATCCACAGTTGCCTGGGTCATTTCTACAATCAAAAATGGATATGTCCTAGAGTTCGCTTTCCTTCCTCCAGATCGATTTTGTCCAAGCGACCCCAAAAATCGGGTCACCCTTCATCTTCTTCAGGATTTTATCCAGAAGGGCGCGCTAGAACCAGTGCCTCTGAAGGAACAGTTCAAAGGCGTATACTTGTACCCAAGCCAGAAAGAAAATGGAGACTGATAATCGATCTAACTTTCCTGAACAAGTTCTTCGTGAAAAAGAAGTTCAAGATGGAATCGATAAGGTCGGTCCTAAAGATCCTGAGAAAAGAGGATTATATGGCGTCGATAGACTTAACAGATGCCTATCTGCATATTCCGATTCCCCCCAGTCATAGAAGGTTTCTGAGACTAGCGATTCTTCTCCAATTCACCTGCCTTCCCTTCGGCATAACATCTGCGCCAAGGGTTTTTACGAAGGTATCAATTGTCCTCACAGCAGCTCTGAGGCTGAAGGGTATCACACGTATTCCGTACCTGGACGATTGGCAAGCTCCAGCCATCAGTTGAACTTTCATCTGCAAGTAACCATTCAGATGCTTCAGTCTCATGGTTTCCTCATAAACAAACGGAAATCCACTTTGATTCCATCACAACAGATAACGTTTCTGGGTTACATACTGGATTCAATCAAGTTGTCACCACAAAGAGTGTCTTCTATTCACAGAGGAATTTGTCACCTCCTGTCCAGGACCAAGATCTCTATACGGCAAGCAATGAAGATACTGGGTCTCCTGACCTCATCCACAGAGGCCGTTCCTTGGGCCAAAGCCCACATGAGAACGTCACGAAACAATATTCTATCCAGCTGGAACAGAAATTATGGTTCATTGGACAGGAAGATAGTGATATTTCCCTCAACACGCCAGGACCTGAAGTGGTGGATCTTGTCGAATCACCTACTGCAAGGCAGGGATCTGAACCCCCATCGCCAGAAAATTCTCACATCGGATGCCTCCTCTTGGGGCTGGGGTGCCCATGTAGACGATCTATGGGTCCAGAGAAAATGGACGAAAGAAGAAGCGATGAAGTCCTCCAATTTCAGAGAATTGAGAGCAGTGAGGCTAGCACGTCTTCCTATTCAGACACATCTTTCCGGCTAGGGTTGTTTCGATACCAAAATTTTGATTCGGTTTCGATACCATAAAAAAAAGTATTGTGATACTCGATACCATTAGATACCACGCGAAAAAAATAAACCACCAAAAAAAGCTGCATGCATTCCGCATTTTATGGAACGTCCAGCCCATAATAGCAGAGTCTGATCCTATTTTTGGGGCGGGGTAAGGTGACAAAAAAAAATGGCGAATCGCGCATTTATTATTTTTTTTTTTCTGTCACGGCGCTCACCGCATAGGACATTTTTTTAATATTTTAATAGTTTGGACTTTTCGGACGTGGCGATATGTAATATGTTTATTTATTGTTTATATATTTTATATGTAAAATTGGGAAAGGGGGTGATTTATACTTAATATTTTTCTTTATTTTTTTACTTTTTATTTAATAACTATTTCCCCCCTTAGGGGCCAGAACCTGGGATCTCTTAATCCCTTGTCCTATTCACCCTGATAGAGCTCTATTAGGGTGAATAGGACCTCACACTCTCCCTGCTGCCCTGTGCATAGTGCACACAGCAGCAGGGAGATTACCATGGCAGCCAGGGCTTCAGTAGCGTCCTGGCTGCCATGGTAACCGATCGGAGCGCCAGGATTACACTGCTGGGGCTCCGATCGGAACTGCCACTGCCACCAATGAAAGGAGGTGAGGGGACCCTGTGGCCACTGCCACCAATGATTTTAATACTGGGGGGGGGGGGGCGCACTGCGCCACCAATGATAATATAATTAACATTTAATACAGGAAGCGGGTGCGGCACCTGAGGGGTTAACTGACGCTAATCGCAGCTCCCCGCCAGCACCCGCCTCCGGGATTTGTATTAAAGAGGACCTTTCATCTGCCAAAAAATTCTGAACTAAGTATCATGGTATGTAGAGCGGCGCCCAGGGATCTCACTGCACTTACTATTATCCCTGGGCGCCGCTCCGCTCTCCCTCTATGTCCTCTGGTATCTTCGGGGACTTGGTTATACTGGGCGTCTCCTTCGCCCAGCGTACAGCTCACAGCCTGGGAGGTTTTTTTCTTTTTGATTTGATGAAATAACTACTACACTAAGCATCCTGGTGAAGGGGGTCAATAAAAAAAATAATCACCTCTTTAGTGTCTGAGTGATGATTCTTGGCAGGTCCCTGGATCCTCCGGGCAGGATTCTCCTCTGTCACTGGAGTTGGAAGAGAACCCCCTGTGACTAGACTCTGGGCCTCGCTGCACTTGTCTGACACACGACGCCCCCTCTTCTCCGACGCACATTGGTCCCCGGATTTCCTCACAACGACATAATCCTAAAGAGAGAGAAATCTCATCAATGATATTCATGGGATCGTCCGACAGAGGCGAGCAAAGGGTTAATATAGATGCCCACTGGAGTCTAGCTAATGGCAGGGGCGGACTGGGAACTTATAGTGGCCCTGAAAAAGATTGATGGAAGGCAGGGACCCCAATACCATATCATGGCACATTATACCACCCCAACAGGGCCAAATAGCACAGTCCATCACAAAATACATCCTCAAAAACTTCCACTGGCCGGCCCTGAGGGGGGCCCAGGCGGCCCTCTGGGCATTGGCCCACCAAGAAATTTCCCTGTAAGGTCTATGGCCAATCCGCCCCAGACCACTGGAGGGCGCTCTAGTCAGAGGCTGGAAACATGTTTCTATCTATGATATAGGCACTCACCTCACCTTATTCCTAGTAGGGAGTCTGGTCTGGGGTCTGTATGTGTTTACGGGTTTGGTCTGCAGTCTGTATGTGTTTAGGGGTCTGGTGTCTGTGTGTGTTTAGTGGTCTCGTCTGGGGTCTATATGTGCTTAGGGGATCTGGCCTAGGGTCTGTATGTGCTTAGAAGGTCTGGTCTGGGGTCTATATGTGTTCAGCGGTCTGGTCTGAGGTCTGTATATGTTCAGTGGTCTGGTCTGGGGTCTGTATATGTTCAGCGGTCTGGTCTGGGGTCTGTATGTGTTCAGCGGTCTGGTCTGGGGTCTGTATGTGTTCAGTGGTCTGGTCTGGGGTCTGTATGTGTTCAGCGGTCTGGTCTGGGATCTGTATGTGTTCAGCGGTCTGGTCTGGGGTCTGTATGTGTTCAGCGGTCTGGTCTGGGGTCTGTACGTGTTCAGCGGTCTGGTCTGGGGTCTGTACGTGTTCAGCGGTCTAGTTTGGGGTCTGTACGTGTTCAGCGGTCTGGTCTGGGGTCTGTACGTGTTCAGCGGTCTGGTCTGGGGTCTGTACGTGTTCAGCGGTCTGGTCTGGGGTCTGTACGTGTTCAGCGGTCTAGTTTGGGGTCTGTATGTGTTCAGCGGTCTGGTCTGGGGTCTGTATGTGTTCAGCGGTCTGGTCTGGGGTCTGTATATGTTCAGCGGTCTGGTCTGGGGTCTGTATGTGTTCAGCGGTCTGGTCTGGGATCTGTATGTGTTCAGCGGTCTGGTCTGGGGTCTGTATGTGTTCAGCGGTCTGGTCTGGGGTCTGTATGTGTTCAGCGGTCTAGTTTGGGGTCTGTATGTGTTCAGCGGTCTGGTCTGGGGTCTGTATGTGTTCAGCGGTCTGGTCTGGGGTCTGTATGTGTTCAGCGGTCTGGTCTGGGGTCTGTATGTGTTCAGCGGTCTGGTCTGGGGTCTGTATGTGTTTTCAGCGGTCTGGTCTGGGGTCTGTATGTGTTCAGCGGTCTGGTCTGGGGTCTGTACGTGTTCAGCGGTCTGGTCTGGGGTCTGTATCCCTTTGGGGCTGGCTATAGGAAATCATATGTACTGTATTTGTGATTCAACTTCATTTTAGGGGTGTGTCTTATATAAATGGGGGGGGGGGGGATACTTGAGTGCACCACTTTGTGTTCCTCATTCTTTGGGAATTTCTTCGATTGTCAAGTATAGACCGCCCCCCTCCCCCATCCCTCAAGATGGTCATCAGAAACGGCAGCGATCACATGACAGATCTCTGCTGACATCACGAAAACGGGAGGAGATAATCAGCACGACCTCTGAAGCTGCCAGCGACCATATCCAGAAGGATCATGGCGTGGGCCCTCACCTCTCCGGTCAGCAGGCAGATAATCTCCAGCGTCAGATTCAGGAGCTTGTCTATAATCACATCTTTGTTCCTGTCAATCATGAGTGAGTGGCGGACGTGATCCATGAGGGGCATCTCCATGTTCACTGGTCGATGGCGGCTGTGGGACAAAAATAACGAAAATGGCAGGCGGTACAGAAGAACAAGTCAACCTCTATATATCATCCCTGTGGCCCATCACCCCCTTTGACTGTGGCCCCTGAAGTCATCAGCACATGACGAACCAATATGTTCACTTCGAGGGCACCTAAAAAAAGGGAGTAAAATCACATTTCCCCGATAGCATAAAGTCTGAACTCTGTATTTCTTGCCACAGATGTTTTTAATTTCAGCTTTTAGTCAGTATATTACCAACTGAGAATGACCTGGGTGGCCACGCCTACTGTCAGTCACCCTCTAGTATGCTGAAGCCTTGTCCCCGCCCCCGAGGAGCCATTCTTACTAATGCAATCCTCAACAGAGCTAGTTCTGGCTAGTTGTGACCTTTAGGAGGCTGGGGCCATGTTAAATCTACGGGCAGCAGCTCCTTGGGGTGTTCAGCCATGTCTCGTGGCAGGAAATATCATAAAGACATGATAATCCGGCTCCTAGCCATTCATACCAGAATCCTGGAGCAGCAGGGTGGATCGGCAGCGCAGGATCACATTAGGATCTCCTGTTTGTGGGGTACCTGCTGCATTCTGCGCGCAAGCGATCACGGGTGTTGTAGTCTGTGCTAGATACAAACCAACGGCACTCGAATACGATTAGACTACAATTCCCAGAATCCTCGCGAAACACGCCGTCAGTTGTAGTAAAGTAGCGGTCTTCAACAACATGGCCGCCGGCTGATTGTAAAGCTATATAAAATATCACAGGCAAGATGGACGCCGTTACGAAAACAAAGAATTCCTGTAGGACGCTGCTGCCATCTTCAGGCGGAGGCTGGAGCGGCACTCTCACAGGTTAGAAGATTTAGCCAGCAAGGCATGCTGGGGGTCACCATGGTAACAGGGCTGTATCTCTCCCAGGTTGCACTGCGGCCGGGCGTCCTTAGTTACAAGCTGCCGGGGCTCGGTCATCATGGGGCAGGATTATTACTCGGTGCTGGAGATAACCCGCAGCGCCGGGGATGCGGAGATTAAAAAAGCGTAAGTGCGGCTAGATAACGCAACGTGTGAACTGTTCATGTGACCCGAGGAGCTGACACTCATTCATCAGTCAGGATATACAGGCGGGATGATAGTTTGGCCTCTAGTTCCCCAGCAGCCTCTGATTGTAGTTTTGTAATTCCTTGGTGACTATTGCCACATTATACTAGTCGCAAGCTGTTGTGGCATGCTGGGAGTAGTAGTTTTGCAATTGCTGAAGAGCCACAGCTTGGAGACCATTGCAGTACCCTAGTCTTTGGTTGTTGGACATGCTGGGAGTAGTAGTTTTACAATTCCTGCTGCAGACTTACAGCTTGGAGACCCTTCCAATACACCAGCCGCAGAATGTCGGGGGCATGCTGGGAGTTGTAGTTTTGCAAATGCCGAAGAGCCACAACTTGGAGACCATTGCAATACACCAGTTGAAGGCTGTCGGGGCATGCTGGGAGTAGTAGTTTTGCCATTCCTAAACAGGCACGGCTTGGAAACCATTGCAGCACACCAGTCGCCGGCTGTCGGGGCATGCTGGGAGTAGTAGTTTTGCAATTGCTGGAGAGCGACAGCTTGGAGACCACTGCAGCGCCCCATACAAATGTCCCCCGTCTCCCCCCCCCCCCCTCATGTAGATATAGTAATAACCGAGCTGAATATCCGGAACTGTGGGTGGTCGAGGCGTTAAAGGGTTAACGAGGCCCTCAATCTATTCACGACAAATAAGAGATCAGTGAACAGCAACTTGTTGACGGTTTCCTCTGTTATTTGGGTTCAGGTACCGGAGGTTGGCGTTGAAGTACCATCCGCTGAAAAACAAGGAGCCCTCCGCCCCGCACCGATTCCGGCAGATCGCCGAGGCCTACGATGTCCTCAGTGACCGTGAGTAGATTGTATTCCGAAGCTGCGTTTTTCCAAAATGTGGATGAACACAGCTGAGGGTCTGTTACCATTGCATCCATTGTAGACAATCCATTCTGTGCGTTGATACATTGTAACAAATAGGACGGGAGAGAGGTTTGTGCTCACAGAGGATGGGCATGCTCAACCTGCGGCCCTCCAAGCTGTTGCAAAACTATAACTCCCAGCATGCCCGAACAGGCTACAGCAGGGCATGGTGGGAGTTGTAGTATTATAACAGCTGGAGGGCCGCAGGTTGGGCATGCCTGGGCTAGAGTTTAGACTAATATATTGTAACAAACCCTCAGCTGTGAGAAGTTCTTCACCTTCCGGATGTCAAAAAAAAACAAACAAAAACAAAAAAACTTGCACACACTGACAGCAAGCAGAGGTTTTGTAAATGTTGAGGAATTGAAATGTCTTCCTCCACCGACGCTGTGCACTTTGGCTTGTCTGAGCAGTTCGAAAGAAGGCGACGTATGATAAGTTCGGAGAGGAGGGTCTGAAAGGTGGGATCCCGGCTGAGTTTGGGGGTCCGGACGCCTGGACCTCAGGTTACGTGTATCATGGGAACCCCTACAAGACCTTCAAGGAGTTTTTCGGGGGCGATAATCCATTCGCAGGTGAGTACAGGCGGAGGTGACCGGTTTGGATGTAGGGAACCCACTGGGGGTTGTAGTTGCGCCCCCCCACACAAGCTCGGCTTTGTTGTTTCTGCTCCAGATTTCTTCACCCCAGACGGTTCTGAAGTGAACACGGGATTTGGGGGTCTGCGAGGAAGAGGAGTCAGGAAGCAGGACCCCCCGATCGAGCGCGATCTCTTCCTGTCTCTGGAGGACTTGTATTTTGGGTGCACAAAGAAGATCAGAATTTCCCGCAGGGTAAGGGGGGGGCATAGAAAAGGGGGAGGGGCCTGTAAAGCGGATTCGGCACGCGTATAACATGTACGTCGCCCTGTGACCCCCAGGTGATGAATGAAGACGGCCACACGTCCAGTATACGGGATAAGATCCTCTCTATAGACGCCCACCCCGGCTGGAAAGCGGGCACCAGGATCACGTTTCCCACTGAGGGCGACCAGGTCAGAACCGGACGCTGCTTTTTTTTTTTTTTTTTTTTCCTAGCCGTGTGCCCCTTTAAGACTGAAATCTCAGTGGTATTCTGTCTCCAGGGGCCCAACATCATCCCGGCAGACGTAGTCTTCATCTTGAAGGAGAAGCCCCACCCCCGCTTTGTAAGACAAGGGGACGACCTGATCTACACCGCGAACATCGAACTTGGCAAGGTAAGAAATAAAATAAAACTACGTATGCGTGGGCCGTACAGACCGCAACGCGCTACGGGCGCTTACAGGCTGTCGTGTATGGTGCTTGCTCTGGGGTTGCCATGGTGGCAACAAACAGAGTAACTGCATGGACTTCCTGTCATGTAGGGTAAAGGTCCCTTGACAGGATGTCGGCACCCAGAAGTCTGTTGATGCTACCATGGCAACCCCAGAGCAAATGTGATGCTTTACACTGCAGCACTGACGAGAGAAGAACAAAGCTGAAACTTTCCTAATGGGTTAGGGGGTTCTGGATGATTGGATGGTCATAGAAAAGTATATGAAACTCTATAAGGGCTCATGCAGACGAACATGTGCTTGCGCCCGCAATATATGGGCATCGGCCATTTGTGCACCACATGACAGATGAATGGGTCCGCAATCCGGAAGGTGGGGTGTGGAACGGAGTGCTTCCATCTGTGCCTCCACATGGCAAAAAAGTACTGCGCATGCACTCCTTTTTTGCGGTGTGGACCGCCGGATGCAGATTGCGGACCCCATTCATGTGAATGGGTCCTGCCTCCGCATACGGCGGCCCTACGGTCGTGCATTGCATGTGCATGAGCCTTATAGAGTTTCATATGCTTTCCCATGACCCCCCCCCCACCCCACCCCACTTATTGCCGGATTAACAGAATTTTATTCTGTTATATTGCGCCCTCCATAATTCTCCCACACTGCAAAACATGCGCCAGTGCCCCCACCCCCTGGAAATGGCGTACTGGACTTATTTTATAGTCTTGTGGTAGGATTTCGTACAGTGCCCAGAAGGGGGCAGCACTTAGCCCGTAATCTCTGGTGTTCTGCAGGCTCTGATCGGCTGCACTGTGGAAGTGGAAACACTGGATGAAAGGATCTTGAATATTCCCATCAATGACATTGTACAGTAAGTATTTAAAGGGATTGTCCACGGGATGGGGGTCCGACCTTTGGGGCCCCTCTGCGAGTGCGCTGGGCTTGCAGGCAGCCGCTCCGTAACTCTTCATGGGGCGGCAGCGCAATCCTGTAGTCAGACAGCCGGACAGTTGAAGGGCCGCAGTTCTTCACCTGCGAGGGGCTGCCAAAAGTAGTGGCGCAAGTGCTGAGGCTCTTCTGCCAGGAACAGCGACTGCGCATAGGGGCGGCTTCATTTCTGGGTCGCAGCGCATGAACAGTCACCCCTCCGGAAGCGGAGCCTCTGCGCTTGTGCCACTACTCGGAGCAGCGACGCAGGCGCAAGATTGTTAAGGCCAGGCAAGATGTCCATCAAGCGGCAGGATGGGAGCATCATCAGCGGTGGGGGCAGCCCCTCGCAGGTGAAGCACTCTGGTTGATTCATCTCCAGCATGGACTCCACCAAACCTCTTAGGAGTCATGTGGTATCTACAGTAGATCCTAAGCCGCTCGCTGAGGCCTCCATAGACTTGTTGTTCCAGAACATCCCACAGATGATGATCGTATGGAGATATTGGGAATTTGGAGACGAGTCATCACCTTCATCTGTTTATGGTCCTCAGACCATTTCTGATCTAGTTCTAATGCTCATGTGTCCATTGTTGGTGATGGACAGGTGCCAGCATGGGTGCTCCGACCCTTCTGAGGCTATACAGCAGGCGGACATGTCCAGCGTCATCAACAACAGTAATGTTGTCAGCAATGGGCTCTCCTGTGGACTCGGAGCCTTGGCCATCATTGACTCCTTGGACCACTTTTGGTAGGTGGTGACCTCTACACCGCACAAGACTGGCTTTCCTGGAGATGCTGTGCCCCAGTCATCATCGTTTGACCCCTTAGTCGCTTCCCACACATCACCTTCACTTGCCCAGTGTATCCCCCCCGACACCAGATAATCGGTGCTAGTCGCCTGGCAGTGGCTTTGTTGTGACTGACGGGTTGAGGTCTTATGGCACCAGCTCTCCACTTAGAGGGGAGGACCAGGCTCCTGGATATTTGGGGGGTGTGGGATACGTCGGTGACATGGTACTTGCTGCCTGATTCTGTGGGTCCATCCTTAGAGGAGACGGGGCAATAGGCCTTGGACCTCCTGTTCTGGGATTGAGGTGCCCCCTCTTTAAAGCTTACCACTTTCTTCTTCCCTTCAGCCCCAAATACAGTAAAGTTGTCCCCGGGGAGGGGATGCGGACGGCCGGAGACATCACAGTGAGGGGCGACCTCATCGTCCAGTTTGATATCCAGTTCCCAGAACATCTGACTCCACAGAAGAAGCAGCTGCTCCGGAAAGCCCTCCTGTCCTGACCCGCGTGATACATGTATCCCAGCCACGTATCCGATCTTCACCAGTGTATTGTGTGGACTCTGATAATAAAGAGACATCTGACAGTGGGAGATCTCCAGTGCGATTATAGCGGTGTAAGGATCTGCACCACTAGAGGGATTGGTCATACAGCTGGGCGGAGATGAGACTACCCAGGGCCTAGTGACATCATCTCTGGTGCAGTGACATCACTGCCAGTAACAGAATCAAGGGGGCAAAAGCCACCAGTGGGATAAGCATGCACAATATGGGGAGATACTCCAGGCGTATATACCAATAGACACATATAACAATCTATATATATATACACTGCTCAAAAAAATAAAGGGAACACACAAATAACACATCCTAGATCTGAGTTAATTATATATTCTTCTGAAATACTTTGTTCTTTACATAGTTGAATGTGCTGACAACAAAATCACACAAAAATAAAAAAATGGAAATCAAATTTTTCAACCCATGGAGGTCTGGATTTGGAGTCACACTCAAAATTAAAGTGGAAAAACACACTACAGGCTGATCCAACTTTGATGTAATGTCCTTAAAACAAGTCAAAATGAGGCTCAGTAGTGTGTGTGGCCTCCACGTGCCTGTATGACCTCCCTACAACGCCTGTGCATGCTCCTGATGAGGTGGCGGACGGTCTCCTGAGGGATCTCCTCTCAGACCTGGACTAAAGCATCTGCCAACTCCTGGACAGTCTGTGGTGCAACGTGACGTTGGTGGATAGAGCGAGACATGATGTCCCAGATGTGCTCAATTGGATTCAGGTCTGGGGAACGGGCGGGCCAGTCCATAGCATCAATGCCTACGTCTTGCAGGAACTGCTGACACACTCCAGCCACATGAGGTCTAGCATTGTCTTGCATTAGGAGGAACCCAGGGCCAACCGCACCAGCATATGGTCTAAAAAGGGGTCTGAGGATCTCATCTCGGTACCTAATGGCAGTCAGGCTACCTCTGGCGAGCACATGGAGGGCTGTGCGGCCCTCCAAAGAAATGCCACCCCACACCATTACTGACCCAATGCCAAACCGGTCATGCTGGAGGATGTTGCAGGCAGCAGAACGTTCTCCACGGCGTCTCCAGACTCTGTCACGTCTGTCACATGTGCTCAGTGTGAACCTGCTTTCATCTGTGAAGAGCACAGGGCACCAGTGGCGAATTTGCCAATCTTGGTGTTCTCTGGCAATTGCCAAACGTCCTGCACGGTGTTGGGCTGTAAGCACAACCCCCACCTGTGGACGTCGGGCCCTCATATCACCCTCATGGAGTCTGTTTCTGACCGTTTGAGCAGACACATGCACATTTGTGGCCTGCTGGAGGTCATTTTGCAGGGCTCTGGCAGTGCTCCTCCTGTTCCTCCTTGCACAAAGGCAGAGGTAGCGGTCCTGCTGCTGGGTTGTTGCCCTCCTACGGCCTCCTCCACGTCTCCTGATGTACTGGCCTGTCTCCTGGTAGCGCCTCCATGCTCTGGACACTACGCTGACAGACACAGCAAACCTTCTTGCCACAGCTCGCATTGATGTGCCATCCTGGATAAGCTGCACTACCTGAGCCACTTGTGTGGGTTGTAGACTCCGTCTCATGCTACCACTAGAATGAAAGCACCGCCAGCATTCAAAAGTGACCAAAACATCAGCCAGGAAGCATAGGAACTGAGAAGTGGTCTGTGGTCACCACCTGCAGAACCACTCCTTTATTGGGGGTGTCTTGCTAATTGCCTATAATTTCCACCTGTTGTCTATCCCATTTGCACAACAGCATGTGAAATTGATTGTCACTCAGTGTTGCTTCCTAAGTGGACAGTTTGATTTCACAGAAGTGTGATTGACTTGGAGTTACATTGTGTTGTTTAAGTGTTCCCTTTATTTTTTTGAGCAGTGTATAAAGGACGTATATATGTGTGTATGTTCCGCGATCACTCCAAAACGCAACCATCCATTTCAACGAAACTTGGTATACACATCCCTTGCTACCTGGAAAGAAATCTTGTGGGGGTCTCAGCTCTCTAGCACGTACCGTTCCTGAGATATTCCCCCCAATGCAAATATGGCACATCACATGACCTACATTAGCCAATAGAAGCCAGCAAGTCTTTCTCTTCATATCCCAACTGCCATACACACGGTCACATGTCCCTTATCAGCCAATAGAAGCTCGCAGGCCCTTAGTCTCCACATACACACAGTTTTACACCAGGTTTCCATAACAACCCAGCTATTTTTTGTCACTGCTGTAGGTCAGCTTTAAAGGGACAGGTCGCTGTGGATCACACTGTTAATGGAGCGGAGTACTGTGGAGGTGACAGTTCAGGGGGCAGGTAGGATGGACATTCAGGCCACCCTCAAAAGACGGACTTAAAATCTCCACCCCCCAGGACCCGCTAAGCCACGCCCCTGATCCGGTTAGGCCACGCCCCTCCCACTCCGCAGCCGACAGGGATTAAAAAAAAAATGAAGGCAAAAATCCACTTCTGTCAGCTGCAGGGGAGGGAGGGAGGGATGTGACTTTCTTCCTGCAGCTCACACTCAGACAGCACAGTGCTGCAGTCTGAGAGCGAGCTGTTCCAAAGGAGATCCCTGCATGAGATATTCCCCAAAAATGCATTAGCCAATAGAAGTCTGGTCACATGACCCTTATCAGCCAATAGAAGCTCGCAGGCCCTTAGTCTCCACATACACACAGTTTTACACCAGGTTTCCATAACAACCCAGCCATCTTTCTTCACTGCTGTAGGTCCGCTTTAAAGGGGCGGGGTGCTGTACAGGTCACAGTTATGGGGGGATACTGTCGATATCTTTTAACAGAAACATTAGATGAAATAGGGGGCGCCTTCACAGAAAATTCCACGACTGAAAATCAGTTCCATTCACCTTAAAGGGGTTGTCTCATCTTAGACAATGGGGGGGGCATATCGCTAGGAGATGCCCCCATTTGTCTGATAGGTGCGGGTCCTAGCAATATGCCTCCATTGTCTAAGATGAGACAACCCCTTTAAGGTGGCTTGCAGAAATCTGTGCTCTTCCCAATTCAAATGAATGGAACCGAATTTTAAGCTGTGAAATTTCGCGCCGCGTGTGAAGGCGCTCTTACCTCTCCAATCATCATTTATTAGTGGAAGCAATGGTCAGCTGACGAGCGCTCGTAGCGGTGTAAGTTTATCCCTCACCAGGGCCGCGCTGTGGTCACCGGCACTCCTAAATAAGAGCGCCAATTTCAGGTAGCTGAGGTGCGTCCGGGCTAGCGGTGTCTTGTAGGGCGACAAGCGTGTCTAGGCTGGCTGAGTCTTATGGTGCCACAGGTTGAAGAGCTTTCTCGGACACTTGCAGGGGTTATCCAAACCCTAGACACATTTCGGGGCTCCTGGCCCCCTCGTCAGTAGAAGTGGGCCGGGAGGGGCCAGCAGGCCCACCACATTTACCATTTTCTACGCCTTTTTGGGATCAGCAACCTCCGGCTATTCTGAAACTACAACTCCCAGAATCCTCCTTTCACTTCTACGGGAGTAAAAAATAAAAAAACAGCCAGGCAAGTGTGCATGCTAGGAGTTGTAGTTTCACAGCAGCTGGAGTGCTAAAGGTTGCCGACTGGTGGTGCAGATAATGGTCTAGAATGATGCCAGCAAGGAAGCCATCTTACATGTAGACCGGCGCCTCTTCATAACCTCAGCGATCCACAGCCGGCACAGGGGCTTAAAGAGGTGTCTCGTCATGGATAAGGGGGGCATATCACTAGGATATGCCCCCATTGTCTTATAGGTGTGGGCAGGGCCGGCGCTTCCATATAGTCAATTGCCCCCGGGCCCCCCCGCAACTAACTATATTTTCATAGCGGCAGGACAGTCACACAGGGAGATGAGCGCTTCCATTGTCCTCAGGACTACGATACAGATGGAAGTGCTGGGGCAGGGGAGGGAGAGGCCTCTGGCTACTGGCACATGATCGGGGGGGCCTCTGGCTACTGGCACATGATATAGGGGGGCTCTTATTACTGGCACATTATTGGGGGACATCATGGGGGCACTTCTTACTGGCACATTATTGGTGGATCTACTGAGGCCACAAAGAACTGTTATTTTATATGGGGACTCTGTATAGGGGCATTTTATACTGGGACACATTATGGTGGGTACTATGGGGAAGGGGAGAGAGGAGTACTATGGGGTCATCTATGGGTGCACTGAGAAGGGGTATTTTATACTTAAAAATTATGGGGGACATTGAGGGCATCTACTGGGGCATTTTATACTGGAGCATTATGGGGGGCACTAGGAGGAAGGGGGGAGAGGAGCACTATGGGGGCATTTACTGGGGGCCCTATATAGGTGTATTTTATACTGGCACATTATGGGGGCACTATGGGGACATTAACTCAACTGGGGGCATTACAAGGGGGTATGTTTTGCACTGTGACATTATAAGGAGAATTCTTTCTACTGGGGGGCATTATGGTGGGCTTTATTACTCCCCCATGGTATGAGCCCCTAGTAGCAGCACCAGCCTCTCCCCGCTACAGTATAGGGGCACAGTGTAGAGGTATACTGTGGGGCACAGTGTAGAGGTATACTGTGGGGCACAGTGTAGAGGTATACTGTGGGGCACAGTGTAGAGGTATACTGTGGGGCACAGTGTAGAGGTATACTGTGGGGCACAGTGTAGAGGTATACTGTGGGGCACAGTGTAGAGGTATACTGTGGGGCACAGTGTAGAGGTATACTGTGGGGCACAGTGTAGAGGTATACTGTGGGGCACAGTGTAGAGGTATACTGTGGGGCACAGTGTAGAGGTATACTGTGGGGCACAGTGTAGAGGTATACTGTGGGGCACAGTGTAGAGGTATACTGTGGGGCACAGTGTAGAGGTATACTGTGGGGCACAGTGTAGAGGTATACTGTGGGGCACAGTGTAGAGGTATACTGTGGGGCACAGTGTAGAGGTATACTGTGGGGCACAGTGTAGAGGTATACTGTGGGGCACAGTGTAGAGGTATACTGTGGGGCACAGTGTAGAGGTATACTGTGGGGCACAGTGTAGAGGTATACTGTGGGGCACAGTGTAGAGGTATACTGTGGGGCACAGTGTAGAGGTATACTGTGGGGCACAGTGTAGAGGTATACTGTGGGGCACAGTGTAGAGGTATACTGTGGGGCACAGTGTAGAGGTATACTGTGGGGCACAGTGTAGAGGTATACTGTGGGGCACAGTGTAGAGGTATACTGTGGGGCACAGTGTAGAGGTATACTGTGGGGCACAGTGTAGAGGTATACTGTGGGGCACAGTGTAGAGGTATACTGTGGGGCACAGTGTAGAGGTATACTGTGGGGCACAGTGTAGAGGTATACTGTGGGGCACAGTGTAGAGGTATACTGTGGGGCACAGTGTAGAGGTATACTGTGGGGCACAGTGTAGAGGTATACTGTGGGGCACAGTGTAGAGGTATACTGTGGGGCACAGTGTAGAGGTATACTGTGGGGCACAGTGTAGAGGTATACTGTGGGGCACAGTGTAGAGGTATACTGTGGGGCACAGTGTAGAGGTATACTGTGGGGCACAGTGTAGAGGTATACTGTGGGGCACAGTGTAGAGGTATACTGTGGGGCACAGTGTAGAGGTATACTGTGGGGCACAGTGTAGAGGTATACTGTGGGGCACAGTGTAGAGGTATACTGTGGGGCACAGTGTAGAGGTATACTGTGGGGCACAGTGTAGAGGTATACTGTGGGGCACAGTGTAGAGGTATACTGTGGGGCACAGTGTAGAGGTATACTGTGGGGCACAGTGTAGAGGTATACTGTGGGGCACAGTGTAGAGGTATACTGTGGGGCACAGTGTAGAGGTATACTGTGGGGCACAGTGTAGAGGTATACTGTGGGGCACAGTGTAGAGGTATACTGTGGGGCACAGTGTAGAGGTATACTGTGGGGCACAGTGTAGAGGTATACTGTGGGGCACAGTGTAGAGGTATACTGTGGGGCACAGTGTAGAGGTATACTGTGGGGCACAGTGTAGAGGTATACTGTGGGGCACAGTGTAGAGGTATACTGTGGGGCACAGTGTAGAGGTATACTGTGGGGCACAGTGTAGAGGTATACTGTGGGGCACAGTGTAGAGGTATACTGTGGGGCACAGTGTAGAGGTATACTGTGGGGCACAGTGTAGAGGTATACTGTGGGGCACAGTGTAGAGGTATACTGTGGGGCACAGTGTAGAGGTATACTGTGGGGCACAGTGTAGAGGTATACTGTGGGGCACAGTGTAGAGGTATACTGTGGGGCACAGTGTAGAGGTATACTGTGGGGCACAGTGTAGAGGTATACTGTGGGGCACAGTGTAGAGGTATACTGTGGGGCACAGTGTAGAGGTATACTGTGGGGCACAGTGTAGAGGTATACTGTGGGGCACAGTGTAGAGGTATACTGTGGGGCACAGTGTAGAGGTATACTGTGGGGCACAGTGTAGAGGTATACTGTGGGGCACAGTGTAGAGGTATACTGTGGGGCACAGTGTAGAGGTATACTGTGGGGCACAGTGTAGAGGTATACTGTGGGGCACAGTGTAGAGGTATACTGTGGGGCACAGTGTAGAGGTATACTGTGGGGCACAGTGTAGAGGTATACTGTGGGGCACAGTGTAGAGGTATACTGTGGGGCACAGTGTAGAGGTATACTGTATATTATGTGGTCACACAGTATACCTCTACACTGTGCCACACAATATACAGTTTATGTAAAAGTCAGTGTCATTTGGGGGGGGGGGGGTTATATCGATAACAGAGCCCCCAAGTGAAGGCAGGTGTATGCACTGTGCACCCTCCATTCATTTTCTATGGGGCCAGCGAAAGTAGCCGAGCGCTGGATCAGCTATTTCAGTCGGCCCCATAGAAATGAATAGGAGCGGGAGCTGCACATGCACGGTACGCTCCCATTCACTTCTATGGGGAGCCGGCTTGGTGGTCGCTGGAACAGAGTCCTCCAGTCACCACCTTGCGGGGCTCTGTTCGCTATATAGCTGCTGGGGCCCACACCCACAAGACTATGGGGGCATATCATTGTATATGAGGAGACAACCCCTTTAAGGCCGGCATCTAAAACTCCAGTCTTAATAAATTACCTTTTTTTTATTCATTCTTACAGCCTAGTCCTGGGCGGCAGCAGTATTTGTGTAGCTTGTGTGTTAATCAGTGTCTATTACTACACACAGACCGAGCGTCTCCCCGTACATTGCAGGCTTGTAGATCGGTGGAGTAGAGTATTACCACCTTGGATCCATTTTAAGCCGCCCTATTTTACATTCAAAATCAGTCAGTGATCCACCGTGTTCACGGCCGGGTCTGTCGGCCGCCCCCTCCGCTTCCGGGCCCCTGGGTAGTGACGGCTGGCAAGTTTAGGGAGGTGCTGAAGATTAGCAGCCACGTTTCAGAAACAGCACCACCCCTGGCCACAGGTTGTCTCTGGTACTGCATTATCGCATACAACCTGTGGTTTGGCGTGGCGCCATGTTCTGCTAATCTTGGACAACGAGGGAGGAGCGAACTTGGGTTTCATTACAATTCCGGTACCACGGGCCATAACGGAATTCTACGACAGAATCCATATCAGAATTGTAATAAAACCTGAACTTGTAAGACACAAGTTCGCCCATCCCCAGGAGACAGCCGGCACCCAGAATCCTAAAGTGCACCCCTGTCTTCGAAATAAGGCAGTTCTGGTGCTAGACAAGCGTCAGATAATCGGACTGGCGTCACCCCACGTTCTCGGGAAGAGACAAAAACCATCAAATCGCTGAATGAGCTCTGCTACATCTCCTTGCCTCGTCCGGCCTGTGCTGCGGTTTCGCTTCTCTCGCTCCCAGTAAATAAGCTGCGAGGCGATCGTTTTGTGCATCTTTATTTTTAGATCATGCAAAGTCATACATTAAAAAAGAATTAAAACACGTGAACAGGAGTGGTTTGGTCCCGAGGAGGGTGAGGGGAGTAGTCTGCAGACGAGTCACGTCTGGAACGTGACCGTCGCGCAACAGATGAGTGAGCAAACAAAAAAAAAAAAAAAAAAAGCAGAAGTCCTCTTGGGTTGCAGCTTGTGGTGTGCTTAAAGGAATTGAAAGCTGCAACTGATAACTGGCCCCATATGACTACACAACCACCAGACCAGTAATCCTGCAAACACTACTAGGATAACCACACTCTAGTCACAACCAAAGCTGCACTGGCAGTTTAGGAAAGCTCTGGTAATACACGTATGGCATCATTCCCCCCCCCCCCCAAGATGAAGCAAAACTACAACTCTCAGCATGCCCCGACAGCCAGCTGTGAGAACGTGCTGGGAATTGACAACTGAGGGACACCAATCTGGAGCAGCTGTATGTCAATTCTCAAAACTGGAGCTAAACCTAAACTCAGGCATCAAAATTGACAAATTCTTATTAAAAATAAAAAACACTAAAAGCTGAAGTAAAATATTCAGGGGAGGGCGGGGCTATTTTTTTTTTTTAAAAAAGGTCCCTTTTTGTTACAGAAAACTAGGAGACGGCAACATGGCCGCCACAGGACATTCCCGCTTGCTCCTAGACTGGTGAAGAATGGGATATTTTTTTTTTTTTTAGTTTATATTATTCCTTTTTTTTTTTTTTTTTTTATAAGTGTGAAGAAAGGACAATGGGGGGACCTAACGTAAACCGTACTAAGAGGTAGAGACAGGCCGGGGGAGAGGTTACAACCCAAAGGCCAGAGCGGCGCCTCAGAAAGGAGCCTCCCAGGAGACGCGGGCGGACATCATGGCTCTCTTCAGCTGCTCGTACGTCACAAACATCACGACGTTCCAGGAGCCCAGCCTCAGGAAGGACGGCATGAACCTGCGTGAGGAGAGAGGTGGCGGGTTATTACGGACGCTGCTGAGCATTTCAGAGGGGTTTCCACTTTTGGCCACTAGGGGGCGCCGTTCTACTGGATTCCAGGAGTTGCCCAATTGTTAGCACTTACCCCTTGTAGAAAGCCATGGGCCCCTCCTTGCGCACCATGGTGAGGGCACAGTTCAGGGCACTTTGGTACTGTCCCTTGGCAGAGTTCATGTATCTTGTCTTCACTACATCAACGGGGGAAGCGATCACCGTGGTGCAGAAACCAGCGCCGAACGCAGCGGTGAAGTGACACGGGAGGGTGTCTGCAGGATTATACAGGGGGTCATCATCAGCGCCGTCTCACACATACATATTAACGGTTTGCAATGAAATTCAGCGGCAAACATTTAAGGTTTCCATTCACTGACAGCAACCAGAGGACGGATATCGGTCTTGATCACAGACCACTCATTCCACCGAGGGCCAACTGAGCAATCAGCCCAAGGACAGTCATCCGGATCTGGATTTGAGCAATGAAGGTTTCCATTCACTTACAGCAATCAGATCTTTAAAGGAGCACAATTGCTGAAGTTTAAAAATTTGAGGATTTTTTTTTAATAACGGGACCACTCACCGCTCATGAGGTTGGATTTCAGGAGGGCGTCCTTGATGAGGTCATAGGTCACCAGCTCAGTGCAATTTACTAAGGCGTTTCGGGTGATGCCGGGGGCGGTGCCTACGTGAAAAAAATAAAATATAAAAACCTCAAACCTGCAAAACTACTACATTTTTTTGCAATGAAGAAAAAAAAAAAAAAAAAAAGTTTAGCGCAAACCTTTCCAGAGGCCGCGCATGCCCTCCTCCTTGGCGATGGTCCGGTAGGCGTCCATCGTCCCCTTGTATCTTCTGGAGCTGGAGACGTTGGCCTGAGCTTGGAAGCGCACCTTCACCACATCCGTGGGCTGAGCGATTGCGACGGCCATGGCTCCGGTCGTGCAGCCGGCGAGAAGTCTGCTCCCGATTCCGACATCTGCAGGATAAAGCCATGGATGATAAACTCTGCTCACGACGTCATTAACCCTACTAATGCTGAAACATTGCTACATCTCCCATTGTGCAGACACTGAACAAGCAGGGGGTGAACCAGGGTAACTGCTTGTTCAGTGTCTGGTGCAGGAAACTTTTTTTTTAGTGCAGCTTTGGATGTGACTGGAGTAGAAAACCCCACATGCAGTTAGTGCGGTCTACTTACGTTCAGATCCTTTGGTGTAGAATTGCTTGACAGAGTCATAGAGTCCGATACGGACGGACGCGAAACTCATCTGTCGCTGGAGACCGGCCACCAGCCCGTTGTAAAGGCTCCGCGGTCCTTCAGTCTTGACCATGGTGGAGATGGTCCCGAAGACGCCCTTATACTGGGAAGACTTCACGTTGACTGGTGTCTTGGTCTCTCCTTGGATCTACATGGGGGGGGGGGGGGGAGAGAGAAGGTAGATGTAGCTACACAGGTCTATCCAATGTATGGATTATCAGCTCTCAGGAAAGCTGGGTGACCACCCCTAACCCAGAGCTGAAATGCAGCAATACTAGTTGTCACCCAGCTTTTCCAGGATTCAAAATGGCAGATTATGTAGTGGGGGGGTAGCCTGGCAGATATCGGACAACCCCTCAAGGATCTGCGATGGCAGTCACCCAGCTTTCCCAGAAACAGATCAACACTAAATGGCAGTTTTAGGCCTCTTTCACACGACCGCGTGTCCCACATATGGCGACACATTAGTGTGAAAGAGGCCTTAGGAGGACTGTATGGACCCCGGGACTCACCTGGAGACGGACTTTCGCAGTGTCCAGAGGGAAGGTGAACAGGTCAGCAATGCACGCTGCCGTACCTGCGCCAATGAACTTCACCGCGGCGGTAGGGGGGACGTCGGTGGGTTTGAAGCCAACCATTTTGGATGATGCAGATAATCGAGAAGATGACTGGGGTTATAGTGATGTAGTGATAAGACAAGGCAGATCAACTCCGCCCGATCCTTAAAAAAAAAAAAAAAAAAGTGAAAATTGATTGCACCAAAAATGACAAAATTCTGAACATAAAATAATATCCACATGTTGCCAACATAGAACACAATGTAACATCGCACTTGGAGGATTCTGTGCATCGCCCCACCCCCCACCAGCAGATAACGGCCGCTTCAGTCTGGTCCACTACGGCCGTTCCCAGGGGACCGGACCCATATAGCGCATCTATAGGGTTCCATGATAAAGCGTATTTTTTTTTTTTTTAGCTAATATATATTTTACATCTATATGAAACCTATTAAAAGTTTAATAAAATTTTTGGCATTTTTAATTCTGTTCAATTCAGTATTTATTTATTTTTAGTTTGTTTATTTTTGAGCACAGATTGTCCCGACTATAGCGCGGCAGCGTCACAGGCGACGAGAGTTCGGTCATGTTGCAATCTGAAAGTTGTTGCGCCAAGTTTTTGGATTTCTTGCGTCGTGGCAACTTGCGGGTCACAACACGACCCTATTCTTTTTGTTGGTTGCGGCGATGCCGCCGTCCGACCACGTGATGTGCGTTGTGGCCCCAAAGCTAGCTAAACCTAACGCATCAAGACTGTCCGATATGTAAGGGAACTTGTCTAGACCATAAAAATACAAAAACGTACAGAGCTTTTTTATTTTTCTATGGTAATTTTCTTAATTTACACTTTTCTTCGTGACGTTGTTTTTCTTTAGCACGAGAGATCTGCAGGGCCCCATCCCCCCCTTATCTCCTGCGCTGGGACCTTTCACCTACATCCTGTACAGAAGAGGCAACAGTCTGTCTCCACGGTTATCTCCTGTAAGAACAACAACCCCCAGCATCATGTTACCAGGTCAAGTCTAAAGTCTGCATCCACACCTTGTGAAACTGGGGGGAGGGGGGGGCCACACCTGGGAGCGGCCATAGAACAGCAGGTGCGAGAACCCAGTCCGTTTATTACCTCGTTTTCTATCATTAACTTATTTCCCCGTAAAAATTTAAAATTTTAATTTTTAATCTTTAATCCCACACAAGACGTTACCTTCAAGTATCTCAGCTGGAGTGGAGACAGGTCCGAAGATCAGGCTTCTCTGAAGGCGTCGCGCCCGTCAGATTTACCACCGGCAGTGGATACACGATACCCTTTACTTTCCATAGAAAATGGTTGGTAAAAACGATGCTGTAAAACCATAATACTTAGTCTGGAAGAGAGGAGAGCGAGAAGGGACGTTAGCAATAAGAAAAGCTAAATTTTGAAGAATTTTTTTTAAAAAAAATAAAGTTTTAAAAACTATGGCGCACCACACAGAGCATCCCGATGTGCCCGATACCAGTCGGGCTCTTTTCACGCCGCACCTGTACGGTACGTTTACTGATCCAAGGTCTATTCACACAGCAGATCCGGGGCGGAAGTTTCCATTTACGCCAACGGAACTTTATGGAAACCCGTGCGTTTGCCGACAATAGGAGGGATGTCCCTATAGGTGACGGTGCGGCCCATCGGTCCCCCGTTATCAGCCATATGGCGGACATGCTTTAAAGGGAACCTGTCACCAGGATTTTGTGTATAGAGCTGAGGACATGGCCACTAGCACATCCGCAATACCCAGTCCCCATAGCTCTGTGTGCTTTTATAGTGTAAAAAAAACCTATTTGATACATATGCAAACTAACCTGAGATGAGTCGTGTCCCTGACTCATCTCACGTACAGGACACATCTCAGGGTAATTTGCATATGTATCAAATAGGTTTTTTTCCACAATAAAAGCACACAGAGCTATGGGGACTGGGTATTGTGGATGTGCTAGCGGTGATCTAGCAACCCATGTCCTCAGCTCTATACACAAAATCCCGGTGACAGGTTCCCTTTAATAACCAAAAACCTTCCCGTCCCTCATGATCACCACTCTATGGGGTGAGAACCTCCATATGGGCGACTGATAACACCCACTGTTCCTGTAACCATTAACCCCTTATGGTCCACTGTCTGTATGGGGTGCCCTGCTTCCATCTCCGGATGTGCAGTTAACAGATAAGGACTCGACCCCCTCCCCCAACACCCGCTCCCAGCAATGAAAACCACCTACAGAGGACACCACTGTCTGTCATTTGTCTAAGAAGCGGCGACTATTAAACCCCCTCCCCCCCAATAAGGGTGCAAGGCCCCCCCCATTACAGCTCTGATGTGGGTGGTCACCCAGCTTTCTTTGGGTCCAGAAAGGCAGAGGCACAGCTTGTTAGGAGGGGGACGCATCAGGTCGGAGGCAGGGAAAGATGGGTGACACTTGTGGGGGGGGGGGGGGGGGGTGTTCTAGACATATACCAGTCGTCACCAAGTGTTTGATAGGTCTAAGACAAGTGACAAAGAGGGAATTTGACACCTAAGGGTCTATAAACTGAAAGCCCCCCCCCCCCAAAAAAAATAATCTCTAGAACAAAGGGGCCACAGCTCGGCTACTTTCACACTAGTGTTTTTACTGGATCCGGCAAGAACGCTTCCGTTACCGATAATACAATCGGATCCGTTCATAACGGCTGCAGACGGTCGTATTATCTGTAACATCGCCAAGACGGATCCGTCATGAACTCCATTGAAAGTGAACGGGGGACGGATCCGTTCTCTATCGTGCTAGTGAAAACCGTCCCCATTGACTTGCATTGTGGGTCACGATGGATCCGTTTTTTGCTCTGCATCCCATGACGGAAAGAAATCAGCAGCATGCTGCTCTCCGGTCTGGGAACACAACCAAACGGAACACATTTTGGAGCGTTCTGTTCCGTTTTCTCCCCATTGACAATGAAGGGGAACAAAACGGAAGCGTTTTTTTCCCCTTCGGTACTGAGACCCTATGACGGATCTCAATACCGGAAAATATTAACGCGAGTGTGAAAGTTGCATTAGCCCTATGGTTGAACCTCAGTACTACTGGTCGAAGAGTTTCTTCCACTAATGAGAAATACAACAGAGCAGGTATTAAAGGGTCCTCCAACCACAGGTCACCACAGCAAGACATAATGCCACATAGGTGGATGGCAGGGGCGCAACTACCATAGCGGCAGACCATGCGACTGACATGGGGCCCAGTTGGGATCATCCCCTCTTCTACTTGGGTCAGGACTCTACCCTCTAAAGAAAACAAAAATGCCCCAAGGGTCATTGAAAGGGGTTTAGGCGGAAACCCTTCTGTCATGTGTGGGGGGCCTGGGTCGATCCTTGCTATGGGGCCATTACTTCTCTATGTATAGCACTGGTGGAGGGGGACAGGGGCTCAAAAAGAAAAAGTCAAGTCGAAGGTCAGAAGACACATTTAAGAACTTTGCTACAAAAAAGAAATCAAATACAAAATGCAACATTGTATCAAATGTTCCTATTTAGTGACAGGTGGCAACAACTGTTCATAGAGAAATATGGAGAGACTTACCAGTAAGAGAAGAAAGGGAATCACTGCTGGTGGAGGGTCTGGAGCCTGGAGGGGGCTGGGGGGTAACAATGGAGGGAGCAGGAGGATGAGAAGTGCTTGTCCTCAGCTGGGGAAGAAAGGCTGAGTCAGAAAACCAGTCTCTGCTGGTTTATATAGACTGGAGGTGGGGGAGGGCCAGTGCTCACCACTTCCCAACCCCCATCCTACCCTACAACCCTAACATGCTCCATCCCATAGTCTAGCAGCTCCCCCTATTGACCCTGCACCGCTCCCCATCCCAAGATTGACCCCCTTCAGGCAGCGGGTGTCACTGGTTACACAACTGATATTATGCAATGCAATCAAATAGCAGCAGGCACCTGGTAGAACTAAAAGTCTCAGCATAGTCTGCAGAGCATCCTTGGTATTTGCAGTTCTATATAACCCTGGGGGGCCTTTTATGGTCTGGGGGCTGCATTGTCACGTGGCCGCAAAAAAATTGTTGATCGGCGCTCGTTTGCATCGGCTTTAGCGCAGGCGGATACAAAGTGAATGGGGAGGAATGATCGCTAGCGCAGTGGTCGGCTGGGCCTTCATGGTTTTGACTTTTATTTGTATTTTATTTATCATTTTTTAAATATATTTTTTGGCCCAAGAGGTCATTAAAAGAATTTGAGAGACACTGACTCCGTTTTTTCTTTTGCATATTTTCCTGTTTATTATTTTTCTTATATTTTTGCCACATATGTCCCCCAATGGGTAATTAAAAGGCCTCTGGGTACACGGACACTTTTATTTTTATTTTTTTTTATTTTTCACTGTTTCCATTGTAACTGGGGCATCCAAAGTGGGAGCTTTGTACAAGCTCTGCTCTCCCCCTAGACACCTGCGGGGCCCAACCTGCTCCTGCTAGAGACACCAGGGGGACCCGACCTGCTGTGCTAGAGACACCCGGGGGACCCGACCTGCTCCTGCTACACACACTCGGGGACCCGACCTGCTCTGCTAGAGACACCCGGGGACGGGGACCCGACCTGCTCTGCTAGAGACACCCGGGGACCCCACTTGCTCTGCTAGAGACACCCGGGGACGGGGACCCGACCTGCTCCTGCTACACACACTCGGGGACCCGACCTGCTGTGCTAGAGACACTCGGGGACCCGACCTGCTCCTGCTACACACACTCGGGGACCCGACCTGCTCTGCTAGAGACACCCGGGGACCCCACTTGCTCTGCTAGAGACACCCGGGGACGGGGACCCGACCTGCTCCTGCTAGAGACACCCGGGGGACCTTTAATCCAGCGTTGTGCGGCGCTCCGGTAAAAGGGTCACGGCTTGTGCACACCTGATATAACCTAATATAGACCAGACGGGGTAATAATGACCCGCAGTTACTAAATATCAGTGCTGACGGCTGCAGTACCAGGTGGCGGTCAGGACTCCGAGCCGCCTCTTTCCTGCCTGTGTTTTGTGGTTTGTTTTTTCACATTCTGTACATGAAGGCGACAAGTGTCAGGAGATCCAAATGTACAGCGCTGCCCATAATTCTTCATACCCCTGGCAAATTTTAAAGTTTAAAGTGTTAAAGTTACTTTTATTCAACCAGCAAGTAATTTTTTGACGAGAAATAACATGGGTGTCTCCCAAAGGATAATAAGACGATGTACAAGAGGCATTATTGTGGGGGGAAAACATTTCTCCGCTTTTATTTACAAATAAAATAAATAAATTGAGGAATTGCTACAATAAATTGAGGAACCAGTCGCCTCAGGGTGACAATTGTCTGACAGAGGAAACCGTGTCCATGATGTCATTTCCTGATCACACCCGGCTCATGTTACCCACAGGTGTCCTTTACTTAGAGGATGATGGGTGTGTTACTTCATTGCTGCTCAACCACTCCAGAAAATAATATGTCCATAAAAATATTGTTTCTGGGAATGCTGCTTGACAACCAAGTTCTCCCCTATTCCAGCAGCCACAAGGGTTGTCACTAAGCTCTGGCACATTGACTGTTCAGAGCTCTTGGAAAGCTGGGTGACGTCTGTAATGGCAGCCGCGGCATGGGTGCATTATGACAGCCCTGGCCCCTTTATCCTGGGAATATGGAGTTCCCCTTTAAACTTGTAAATAAACTCCGCCCAGTATTAAATAATCAGCCGCATTCTTCTAAAACTTTCAGGAACACGGATCATGACAGTGAGGGGGTTAATCCACATGGTGCAATGTGGCCAGTGCTGTAATCTCCAGCTTCTCTCCTATTGGAGGAACAGGACAGCACCCATCACCCGACCAGCCAATAGCAGAGCAGGAACCAAGTCCTGGAAGGTTTATAATTACTGAGAACTGAAGGGAGTGTAACATTAACCCTACAGTGTCCAGACCGCATCTATTATCTATGTAGAAAAACAAAAAAGTAGCAGCGCAGCACTGAATGCACTAAAGGGGTAAACAGGCGGACACTGCGTGTTGGAGTAGGTCCCATCTGATGAGAAGCCCTTGTGACGTCTGCTAGATGGGCCCGACATATTTGTGATCAATTGTATGCGCTAAGAGCTTCTACTATGGCCGCCGTGTCATTGACCCTGTTCACCCAGTCTTCCGCGCGGATGCGATGCGTGAGGTGAACGCATTGCACCCGCACTGAATCCGGACCCATTCATTTCTATGGAGCTGTGCACACGAGCGGTGATTTTCACGCATCACTTGTGCGTTGCGTGAAAATCGCAGCATGCTCCTCTTTGTGCGTTTTTCATGTAACGCAGGCCCCATAGAAGTGAATGGGGTTGCGTAAAAATCGCAAGCGAGTGCGGATGCGGTGCAATTTTCACGCACAGTTTGCTAGGAGACGATCGGGATGGAGACCCGATCATTATTATTTTCCCTTATAACATGGTTATAAGGGAAAATAATAGCATTCTGAATACAGAAAGCATAGTACAATAGGGCTGGAGGGGTTAAAAAATTAAAAATAATAATTAAACTCACTTTAATCCACTTGATCGCGCAGCCGGCATCTCTTCTGTCTTCTTTTTTGCTGTGCGCAGGAAAAGGACCTTTGGTAACGTCACTTCGGTCATCACATGGTCCGTCACATGATCTTTTACCATGGTGATGGACCATGTGATGACCGGAGTGATGTCACCACAGGTCCTGTTCCTGCACACAGCAAAGAAGGAGACAGAAGAGAAGCCGGGCTGTGCGATCAAGTGGATTAAGGGGAGTTTAATTATTAAAAAAAAAAAATTTAACCCCTCCAGCGCTAGTTTACTATGCATTCTGTATTCAGAATGCTATTATTTTCCCTTATAACCATGTTATAAGGGAAAATGATACAATCTACAGAACACCGATCCCAAGCCCGAACTTCTGTGGAGAAGTTCGGGTTTGGGTACCAAACATGCCGGTTTTTCTCACTCGAGTGCAAAATGCATTACAATGTTTTGCACTCGCGCGGAAAAGTCGCGCGTGTTCCCGCAACGCACCCGCACCTTTTCCCGCAACGCCCGTGTAAAAGAGGCCTTAGTGTGTGCTGCTACTTATTAGTTTTTCTACATAGTTGCTATGGTAGCGTGTACCTGCGATTATCTCTGGAGGTGCTGCTCCTTTTTTTGATTCTATCTTATATCTCTCATCTATTATCTATCTATTATCTATCTATTATCTATCTATTATCTATTATCTATCTATCTATTATCTATCTATCTATCTATCTATCTATTATCTATCTATTATCTATCTATCTATTATCTATCTATTATCTATCTATTATCTATCTATTATCTATCTATCTATCTATCTATCATCTATCTATCTATTATCTATCTATTATCTATCCATCTATCTATTATCTATCTATCTATTATCTATCTATCTATCTATCTATTATCTATCTATCTATTATCTATCTATCTATCTATCTATCTATCTCATATCTATCTATTATCTATCTATTATCTATCCATCTATCTATTATCTATCTATCTATCTATCTATCTATCTATCTATTATCTATCTAATATCTATCTATTATCTATCTAATATCTATCTATTATCTATCTATCTAATATCTATCTATTATCTATCTATCTATTATCTATCTATTATCTATCTATCTATCTATTATCTATCTATTATCTATTATCTATCTATTATCTATCTATTATCTATCTATTATCTATCTATTATCTATCTATCTATTATCTATCTATTATCTATCTATCTATTATCTATCTATTATCTATTATCTATCTATTATCTATCTATTATCTATCTATTATCTATCTATCTATTATCTATCTATTATCTATCTATCTATCTATCTATCTATCATCTATCTATCTATTATCTATCTATTATCTATCCATCTATCTATTATCTATCTATCTATTATCTATCTATCTATCTATCTATTATCTATCTATCTATTATCTATCTATCTATCTATCTATCTCATATCTATCTATTATCTATCTATTATCTATCCATCTATCTATTATCTATCTATCTATCTATCTATCTATCTATCTATTATCTATCTAATATCTATCTATTATCTATCTAATATCTATCTATTATCTATCTATCTAATATCTATCTATTATCTATCTATCTATCTATCTATCTATTATCTATCTATTATCTATCTATCTATTATCTATCTATTATCTATCTATTATCTATCTATTATCTATCTATTATCTATCTATCTATTATCTATCTATTATCTATCTATTATCTATCTATTATCTATCTATCTATCTATCTATTATCTATCTATCTATTATCTATCTATCTATCTATCTATTATCTATCTATCTATTATCTATCTATCTATCTATCTATCTATCTCATATCTATCTATTATCTATCTATTATCTATCCATCTATCTATTATCTATCTATCTATCTATCTATCTATCTATCTATCTATTATCTATCTAATATCTATCTATTATCTATCTAATATCTATCTATTATCTATCTATCTAATATCTATCTATTATCTATCTATCTATTATCTATCTATTATCTATCTATCTATTATCTATCTATTATCTATTATCTATCTATTATCTATCTATTATCTATCTATTATCTATCTATTATCTATCTATCTATTATCTATCTATTATCTATCTATCTATTATCTATCTATTATCTATTATCTATCTATTATCTATCTATTATCTATCTATTATCTATCTATCTATTATCTATCTATTATCTATCTATCTATCTATCTATCTATCATCTATCTATCTATTATCTATCTATTATCTATCCATCTATCTATTATCTATCTATCTATTATCTATCTATCTATCTATCTATTATCTATCTATCTATTATCTATCTATCTATCTATCTATCTCATATCTATCTATTATCTATCTATTATCTATCCATCTATCTATTATCTATCTATCTATCTATCTATCTATCTATTATCTATCTAATATCTATCTATTATCTATCTAATATCTATTATCTATCTATCTAATATCTATCTATTATCTATCTATCTATTATCTATCTATTATCTATCTATCTAATATCTATCTATTATCTATCTATCTATCTATTATCTATCTATTATCTATTATCTATCTATTATCTATCTATTATCTATCTATTATCTATCTATTATCTATCTATCTATTATCTATCTATTATCTATCTATCTATTATCTATCTATTATCTATTATCTATCTATCTATTATCTATCTATCTATCTATCTATCTATTATCTATCTATTATCTATCTATCTATCTATCCATCTATCTATCATCATTCTGCCGGACTCACTGTGTGCGGAGCCCATTGACGATGAGATCCGGCAGGCATATGGCCGGTTTCTGACAGGAGCGTTGGGTGCTTGCGCCAGTTTTTGTCTAGACCAGGGATCAGCAACCTCCAGGCCCTCCAGCTGTTGTGAAACTACAACTCCCAGCATGCTCTATTCACTTCAGTGGGAGATCTGAGAACAAGCAAGCAATTGTGCATGCTGGGAGTTGTAGTTTCACCACAGCTGAAACTCTGCACTTGTGCCAGAAACCGTCCGGATCCCATTCTAGTCAATGTTGTCTGGCAGTGAAGGGCAGGACGCAGCTAGACCGGATCCGACCGATACTTTAGCCTCAGTGATCAATGGCCGTACGGTCGGATGGTTGCGGTCACAATTACATCTCTGCAGGGATCTCCTCCCCTCTCTTATGTGACAAAAAGCTCAGTCAGGGGGTCTGGGTGGGGCGCAGTTTACTGTAAATAAGGGGCTCACAGCTTTAAGACGTCTTATAATGACTGAAGATACAACAAAGGGGACAACAGCGGGAATGTGAACAGTGACAGGCAAAAAGGGGGGAAGGGGCCCATAGCAACCAATCAGATCACTGCTTTCATTTTCAAACCTGGCCCATAGCAACCAATCAGATCACAGCCTTCTTTTCCTACATGTGGTTCATAGCAACCAATCAGATCACTTCATGCTAGATTGGTTGCTATGGGCAACTCCTCCATTTCTTGGGGCAGAGCGCTCGATACTGTTGTAGGTGTTCGATATGGCGGTCTAAATAATATAAGTGATGGCTGTAAGGTATTACTAGAGAGTCACATGACCCAGGACAAACGGCTCCATCATTAAAGCCTTATGTACATGAGCTAGGGGGTGCGGTATATTTAGGACGTGTGATTGGGGGGTGCAGTATATTTAGGACGTGTGATTGGGGGGTGCAGTATATTTAGGGAGTGTTATTAGGGGGGTGCTGTATATTTAGGGCGTGTGATTAGGGGGGTGCGGTATATGTAGGGCGTGTGATTAGGGGGGTGCGGTATATGTAGGGCGTGTGATTAGGGGGGTGCGGTATATTTAGGGCGTGTGATTAGGGGGGTGCGGTATATTTAGGGCGTGTGATTAGGGGGGTGCGGTATATGTAGGGCGTGTGATTAGGGGGTGCGGTATATTTAGGGCGTGTGATTGGGGGGTGCGGTATATTTAGGACATGTGATTTGGGGGTGCAGTATATTTAGGGCGCGTGATTAGGGGGGTGCGGTATATTTAGGACATGTGATTGGGGGTGCAGTATATTTAGGGCGTGTGATTAGGGGGGTGCGGTATATTTAGGGCGTGTGATTAGGGGGGTGCGGTATATTTAGGGCATGTGATTAGGGGGTGCGGTATATTTAGGGCATGTGATTAGGGGGTGCGGTATATTTAGGGCATGTGATTAGGGGGTGCGGTATATTTAGGGCGTGTGATTAGGGGGGTGCGGTATATGTAGGGCGTGTGATTAGGGGGGTGCGGTATATTTAGGGCGTGTGATTAGGGGGGTGCTGTATATTTAGGGCGTGTGATTAGGGGGGTGCGGTATATGTAGGGCGTGTGATTAGGGGGTGCGGTATATTTAGGGCGTGTGATTGGGGGGTGCGGTATATTTAGGACATGTGATTTGGGGGTGCAGTATATTTAGGGCGCGTGATTAGGGGGGTGCGGTATATTTAGGACATGTGATTGGGGGTGCAGTATATTTAGGGCGTGTGATTAGGGGGGTGCGGTATATTTAGGGCGTGTGATTAGGGGGGTGCGGTATATTTAGGGCATGTGATTAGGGGGTGCGGTATATTTAGGGCATGTGATTAGGGGGTGCGGTATATTTAGGGCATGTGATTAGGGGGTGCGGTATATTTAGGGCGTGTGATTAGGGGGGTGCGGTATATTTAGGGCATGTGATTAGGGGGGGGTGCAGTATATTTAGGGCGTGTGATTAGGGGGGTGCGGTATATTTAGGACATGTGATTGGGGGGGTGCGGTATATTTAGGGCGTGTGATTAGGGGGGTGCGGTATATGTAGGGCATGTGATTAAGGGGGTGCTGTATATTTAGGGCGTGTGATTAGGGGGTGCGGTATATTTAGGGCATGTGATTGGGGGGTGCGGTATATTTGGGGTGTGTGATTGGGGGGGTGCGGTATATTTAGGGCATGTGATTAGGGGGGTGCGGTATATTTAGGGCGTGTGATTAGGGGGGTGCGGTATATTTAGGACATGTGATTAGGGGGGTGCGGTATATTTAGGATATGTGATTAGGGGGGTGCGGTATATTTAGGATATGTGATTAGGGATGTTTTCAGCCTCGTCTGAAGCTCATGTAGCTATAATTAGTCATGTGACCGCGCAGGAGATGCAGGTGGCGGATATTTGCACCAGCGCGGTGCACGGTGTCCGGTGTCACAAGCCGGATCCATCCAGTCGTGTTCTGTGTAAATAACACTATTATAAGCCTGACTGGGAGGAGACGGGGACAGAGGACATCGGTATAAGAGGGTCATTATATGATGCTATATGGCGGTATATTATGCTGTATTGTGATATTATATTATACCTGGCACTACAGAGGAGGGCATTGTCTACAGGGGGCACCAAGGAAGAAGGGGACCATTGGGACTACAGAGGGGGGCATTATATGCTGCTATGCCTAGGGACCCAGGGGACCATTAAAGGGCTCGTCATAGCCCGGTCAGGTGTGAAGAGGGCGGGGCGTGACAACCTTTTTAGTCAGTGTCAAAAATGAACGAATCAAAACAGAAATGACTGAAATAGGATGGGGTTCCCCTTAAAGCTGGAAATATCTTTAAATGTGCACTAGAGAGGGGAAGTGGGAAAGAGACAACGTGACTACTACTCCAAGCATCACTATAGGGCGGGCAGAATGGTTGTCACCTCCTTTTACTGGCGGTGAGGAGGGGGAGATCTCGCTCACACCCAGGACATTTCGGTTGAATCACCTTTATGCCATATATCTATATGAATGGTGACTGCATCCAGGCAGAGGGGTATAAGAGGCGGAGTTGCCCTTTAAGTCATACATGGTATTTGTGCCATCACTGTATTTTTTATTCCACTGACCAAGGAAACAGATGTCCCCAGTCCCATCACCGGCATCGTACGGGACATAGAGATCCGGCCAGGATTCCAGGAACTGCGTCCTCCGCGTCTACGCTGTACCCACAATGAGGGCGAACAGAACTTGTCCTATCAGAACCCACATGTGACCCATGGGAGGACGTTCATGATAGGATTAGATACACAGCTCAGCAGACAGTATCACACAGGATAGGATTAGATACACAGCTCAGCAGACAGTATCACACATGATAGGATTAGATACACAGCTCAGCAGACAGTATCACACAGGATAGGATTAGATACACAGCTCAGCAGACAGTATCACACAGGATAGGATTAGATACACAGCTCAGCAGACAGTACTGCACAGGATGGGATTAGATACACAGCTCAGCAGACAGTATCACACAGGATAGGATTAGATACACAGCTCAGCAGACAGTATCACACAGGATAGGATTAGATACACAGCTCAGCGGACAGTATCACAAATGATAGGATTAGATACACGGCTCAGCAGACAGTATCACACAGATAGGATTAGATACACGGCTCAGCAGACAGTATCACACAGGATAGGATTAGATACACAGCTCAGCAGACAGTATCACACAGGATAGGATTAGATACACAGCTCAGCAGACAGTATCACACAGGATAGGATTAGATACACAGCTCAGCAGACACTATCACACAGGATAGGATTAGATACACAGCTCAGCAGACAGTATCACACAGGATAGGATTAGATACACAGCTCAGCAGACAGTATCACACAGGATAGGATTAGATACACAGCTCAGCAGACAGTATCACACAGGATAGGATTAGATACACAGCTCAGCAGACAGTATCACACAGGATAGGATTAGATACACAGCTCAGCAGACAGTATCACACAGGATAGGATTAGATACACAGCTCAGCAGACAGTATCACACAGGATAGGATTAGATACACAGCTCAGCAGACAGTATCACACAGGATAGGATTAGATACACAGCTCAGCAGACAGTATCACACAGGATAGGATTAGATACACAGCTCAGCAGACAGTATCACACAGGATAGGATTAGATACACAGCTCAGCAGACAGTATCACACAGGATAGGATTAGATACACAGCTCAGCAGACAGTATCACACAGGATAGGATTAGATACACAGCTCAGCAGACAGTATCACACAGGATAGGATTAGATACACAGCTCAGCAGACAGTATCACACAGGATAGGATTAGATACACAGCTCAGCAGACAGTATCACACAGGATAGGATTAGATACACAGCTCAGCAGTTAGTATCACACAGGATAGGATTAGATACACAGCTCAGCAGACTGTATCACACAGGATAGGATTAGATACAGGCTCAGCAGACAGTATCACACAGGATAGGATTAGATACACAGCTCAGCAGACAGTATCACACAGGATAGGATTAGATACACAGCTCAGCAGACAGTATCACACAGGATAGGATTAGATACACAGCTCAGCAGACGGTATCACACAGGATAGGATTAGATACACAGCTCAGCAGACAGTATCACACAGGATAGGATTAGATACACAGCTCAGCAGACAGTATCACACAGGATAGGATTAGATACACAGCTCAGCAGACGGTATCACACAGGATAGGATTAGATACACAGCTCAGCAGGCAGTATCACACAGGATAGGATTAGATACAGGCTCAGCAGACAGTATCACACAGGACAGGATTAGATACACAGCTCCGCAGACAGTATCACACAGGATAGGATTAGATACACAGCTCAGCAGACAGTATCACACAGGATAGGATTAGATACACAGCTCAGCAGACAGTATCACACAGGATAGGATTAGACACACAGCTCAGCAGACAGTATCACACATGATAGGATTAGATACACAGCTCAGCAGACAGTATCACACATGATAGGATTAGATACACAGCTCAGCAGACAGTATCACACAGGATAGGATTAGATACACAGCTCAGCAGACAGTATCACATATGATAGGATTAGATACACAGCTCAGCAGACAGTATCACACAGGATAGGATTAGATACACAGCTCAGCAGACAGTATCACACAGGATAGGATTAGATACACAGCTCAGCAGGCAGTATCACACAGGATAGGATTAGATACACAGCTCAGCAGACAGTATCACACAGGATAGGATTAGATACACAGCTCAGCAGGCAGTATCACACAGGATAGGATTAGATACACAGCTCAGCAGACTGTATCACACAGGATAGGATTAGATACACAGCTCAGCAGACAGTATCACACAGGATAGGATTAGATACACAGCTCAGCAGACAGTATCACACAGGACAGGATTAGATACACAGCTCAGCAGACAGTATCACACAGGATAGGATTAGATACACAGCTCAGCAGACTGTATCACACAGGATAGGATTAAATACAGGCTCAGCAGACAGTATCACACAGGATAGGATTAGATACAGGCTCAGCAGACAGTATCACACAGGATAGGATTAGATACACAGCTCAGCAGACAGTATCACACATGATAGGATTAGATACACAGCTCAGCAGACAGTATCACACATGATGGCATTAGATACACAGCTCAGCAGACAGTATCACACAGGATAGGATTAGATACACAGCTCAGCAGACAGTATCACATATGATAGGATTAGATACACAGCTCAGCAGACAGTATCACAAAGGATAGGATTAGATACACAGCTCAGCAGACAGTATCACACAGGATAGGATTAGATACACAGCTCAGCAGACGGTATCACACAGAATAAGATTAGATACACAGCTCAGCAGACAGTATCACACAGGATAGGAATAGATACACAGCTCAGCAGACAGTATCACACAGGACAGGATTAGATACACAGCTCAGCAGACAGTATCACACAGGATAGGATTAGATACACAGCTCAGCAGACAGTATCACACAGGATAGGATTAGATACACAGCTCAGCAGACAGTATCACACAGGACAGGATTAGATACACAGCTCAGCAGACAGTATCACACAGGATAGGATTAGATACACAGCTCAGCAGACAGTATCACACAGGATAGGATTAGATACACAGCTCAGCAGACAGTATCACACAGGACAGGATTAGATACACAGCTCAGCAGACAGAATCACACAGGATAGGA
This sequence comes from Bufo bufo, assembly GCF_905171765.1. Taxonomy (NCBI): domain Eukaryota; kingdom Metazoa; phylum Chordata; class Amphibia; order Anura; family Bufonidae; genus Bufo; species Bufo bufo. The sequence goes on from NC_053391.1 coordinate 686,503,235, forward strand.
TTAGATACACAGCTCAGCAGACTGTATCACACAGGATAGGATTAGATACAGGCTCAGCAGACAGTATCACACAGGATAGGATTAGATACACAGCTCAGCAGACAGTATCACACATGATAGGATTAGATACACAGCTCAGCAGACAGTATCACACATGATGGGATTAGATACACAGCTCAGCAGACAGTATCACACAGGATAGGATTAGATACACAGCTCAGCAGACAGTATCACATATGATAGGATTAGATACACAGCTCAGCAGACAGTATCAGAAAGGATAGGATTAGATACACAGCTCAGCAGACAGTATCACACAGGATAGGATTAGATACACAGCTCAGCAGACGGTATCACACAGAATAAGATTAGATACACAGCTCAGCAGACAGTATCACACAGGATAGGATTAGATACACAGCTCAGCAGACAGTATCACACAGGACAGGATTAGATACACAGCTCAGCAGACAGTATCACACAGGATAGGATTAGATACACAGCTCAGCAGACAGTATCACACAGGATAGGATTAGATACACAGCTCAGCAGACAGTATCACACAGGACAGGATTAGATACACAGCTCAGCAGACAGTATCACACAGGATAGGATTAGATACACAGCTCAGCAGACTGTATCACACAGGATAGGATTAGATACAGGCTCAGCAGACAGTATCACACAGGATAGGATTAGATACAGGCTCAGCAGACAGTATCACACAGGATAGGATTAGATACACAGCTCAGCAGACAGTATCACACATGATAGGATTAGATACACAGCTCAGCAGACAGTATCACACATGATGGCATTAGATACACAGCTCAGCAGACAGTATCACACAGGATAGGATTAGATACACAGCTCAGCAGACAGTATCACATATGATAGGATTAGATACACAGCTCAGCAGACAGTATCACAAAGGATAGGATTAGATACACAGCTCAGCAGACAGTACTGCACAGGATGGGATTAGATACACAGCTCAGCAGACAGTATCACACAGGATAGGATTAGATACACAGCTCAGCAGACAGTATCACACAGGATAGGATTAGATACACAGCTCAGCGGACAGTATCACAAATGATAGGATTAGATACACGGCTCAGCAGACAGTATCACACAGATAGGATTAGATACACGGCTCAGCAGACAGTATCACACAGGATAGGATTAGATACACAGCTCAGCAGACAGTATCACACAGGATAGGATTAGATACACAGCTCAGCAGACAGTATCACACAGGATAGGATTAGATACACAGCTCAGCAGACACTATCACACAGGATAGGATTAGATACACAGCTCAGCAGACAGTATCACACAGGATAGGATTAGATACACAGCTCAGCAGACAGTATCACACAGGATAGGATTAGATACACAGCTCAGCAGACAGTATCACACAGGATAGGATTAGATACACAGCTCAGCAGACAGTATCACACAGGATAGGATTAGATACACAGCTCAGCAGACAGTATCACACAGGATAGGATTAGATACACAGCTCAGCAGACAGTATCACACAGGATAGGATTAGATACACAGCTCAGCAGACAGTATCACACAGGATAGGATTAGATACACAGCTCAGCAGACAGTATCACACAGGATAGGATTAGATACACAGCTCAGCAGACAGTATCACACAGGATAGGATTAGATACACAGCTCAGCAGACAGTATCACACAGGATAGGATTAGATACACAGCTCAGCAGACAGTATCACACAGGATAGGATTAGATACACAGCTCAGCAGACAGTATCACACAGGATAGGATTAGATACACAGCTCAGCAGACAGTATCACACAGGATAGGATTAGATACACAGCTCAGCAGACAGTATCACACAGGATAGGATTAGATACACAGCTCAGCAGTTAGTATCACACAGGATAGGATTAGATACACAGCTCAGCAGACTGTATCACACAGGATAGGATTAGATACAGGCTCAGCAGACAGTATCACACAGGATAGGATTAGATACACAGCTCAGCAGACAGTATCACACAGGATAGGATTAGATACACAGCTCAGCAGACAGTATCACACAGGATAGGATTAGATACACAGCTCAGCAGACGGTATCACACAGGATAGGATTAGATACACAGCTCAGCAGACAGTATCACACAGGATAGGATTAGATACACAGCTCAGCAGACAGTATCACACAGGATAGGATTAGATACACAGCTCAGCAGACGGTATCACACAGGATAGGATTAGATACACAGCTCAGCAGGCAGTATCACACAGGATAGGATTAGATACAGGCTCAGCAGACAGTATCACACAGGACAGGATTAGATACACAGCTCCGCAGACAGTATCACACAGGATAGGATTAGATACACAGCTCAGCAGACAGTATCACACAGGATAGGATTAGATACACAGCTCAGCAGACAGTATCACACAGGATAGGATTAGACACACAGCTCAGCAGACAGTATCACACATGATAGGATTAGATACACAGCTCAGCAGACAGTATCACACATGATAGGATTAGATACACAGCTCAGCAGACAGTATCACACAGGATAGGATTAGATACACAGCTCAGCAGACAGTATCACATATGATAGGATTAGATACACAGCTCAGCAGACAGTATCACACAGGATAGGATTAGATACACAGCTCAGCAGACAGTATCACACAGGATAGGATTAGATACACAGCTCAGCAGGCAGTATCACACAGGATAGGATTAGATACACAGCTCAGCAGACAGTATCACACAGGATAGGATTAGATACACAGCTCAGCAGGCAGTATCACACAGGATAGGATTAGATACACAGCTCAGCAGACTGTATCACACAGGATAGGATTAGATACACAGCTCAGCAGACAGTATCACACAGGATAGGATTAGATACACAGCTCAGCAGACAGTATCACACAGGACAGGATTAGATACACAGCTCAGCAGACAGTATCACACAGGATAGGATTAGATACACAGCTCAGCAGACTGTATCACACAGGATAGGATTAGATACAGGCTCAGCAGACAGTATCACACAGGATAGGATTAGATACAGGCTCAGCAGACAGTATCACACAGGATAGGATTAGATACACAGCTCAGCAGACAGTATCACACATGATAGGATTAGATACACAGCTCAGCAGACAGTATCACACATGATGGCATTAGATACACAGCTCAGCAGACAGTATCACACAGGATAGGATTAGATACACAGCTCAGCAGACAGTATCACATATGATAGGATTAGATACACAGCTCAGCAGACAGTATCACAAAGGATAGGATTAGATACACAGCTCAGCAGACAGTATCACACAGGATAGGATTAGATACACAGCTCAGCAGACGGTATCACACAGAATAAGATTAGATACACAGCTCAGCAGACAGTATCACACAGGATAGGAATAGATACACAGCTCAGCAGACAGTATCACACAGGACAGGATTAGATACACAGCTCAGCAGACAGTATCACACAGGATAGGATTAGATACACAGCTCAGCAGACAGTATCACACAGGATAGGATTAGATACACAGCTCAGCAGACAGTATCACACAGGACAGGATTAGATACACAGCTCAGCAGACAGTATCACACAGGATAGGATTAGATACACAGCTCAGCAGACAGTATCACACAGGATAGGATTAGATACACAGCTCAGCAGACAGTATCACACAGGACAGGATTAGATACACAGCTCAGCAGACAGAATCACACAGGATAGGATTAGATACACAGCTCAGCAGACTGTATCACACAGGATAGGATTAGATACAGGCTCAGCAGACAGTATCACACAGGATAGGATTAGATACACAGCTCAGCAGACAGTATCACACATGATAGGATTAGATACACAGCTCAGCAGACAGTATCACACATGATGGGATTAGATACACAGCTCAGCAGACAGTATCACACAGGATAGGATTAGATACACAGCTCAGCAGACAGTATCACATATGATAGGATTAGATACACAGCTCAGCAGACAGTATCAGAAAGGATAGGATTAGATACACAGCTCAGCAGACAGTATCACACAGGATAGGATTAGATACACAGCTCAGCAGACGGTATCACACAGAATAAGATTAGATACACAGCTCAGCAGACAGTATCACACAGGATAGGATTAGATACACAGCTCAGCAGACAGTATCACACAGGACAGGATTAGATACACAGCTCAGCAGACAGTATCACACAGGATAGGATTAGATACACAGCTCAGCAGACAGTATCACACAGGATAGGATTAGATACACAGCTCAGCAGACAGTATCACACAGGACAGGATTAGATACACAGCTCAGCAGACAGTATCACACAGGATAGGATTAGATACACAGCTCAGCAGACTGTATCACACAGGATAGGATTAGATACAGGCTCAGCAGACAGTATCACACAGGATAGGATTAGATACAGGCTCAGCAGACAGTATCACACAGGATAGGATTAGATACACAGCTCAGCAGACAGTATCACACATGATAGGATTAGATACACAGCTCAGCAGACAGTATCACACATGATGGCATTAGATACACAGCTCAGCAGACAGTATCACACAGGATAGGATTAGATACACAGCTCAGCAGACAGTATCACATATGATAGGATTAGATACACAGCTCAGCAGACAGTATCACAAAGGATAGGATTAGATACACAGCTTAGCAGACAGTATCACACAGGATAGGATTAGATACACAGCTCAGCAGACGGTATCACACAGAATAAGATTAGATACACAGCTCAGCAGACAGTATCACACAGGATAGGATTAGATACACAGCTCAGCAGACAGTATCACATATGATAGGATTAGATACACAGCTCAGCAGACAGTATCACAAAGGATAGGATTAGATACACAGCTCAGCAGACAGTATCACACAGGATAGGATTAGATACACAGCTCAGCAGACGGTATCACACAGGATAGGATTAGATACACAGCTCAGCAGACAGTATCACACAGGATAGGATTAGATACACAGCTCAGCAGACAGTATCACACAGGACAGTATTAGATACACAGCTCAGCAGACAGTATCACACAGGATAGGATTAGATACACAGCTCAGCAGACAGTATCACACAGGATAGGATTAGATACACAGCTCAGCAGACAGTATCACACAGGACAGGATTAGATACACAGCTCAGCAGACAGTATCACACAGGATAGGATTAGATACACAGCTCATCATCCGTTTCTGAGATCCGTTCAGGGTTCTCACACGCGGTCCAAAACGGATCAGTTTTGCCCTAATCCATTCTGAATGAAAAAGGATCCGCTCAGAATACATCAGTTTGCCTCCGTTCCGTCTCCATTCCGCTCTGGAGGCCGCCTGCAGTGTTTTGCTGTCCGCCTGACGAAGCGGAGCGAGACGGATCCGTCCTGGCACACAATGTAAGTCAATGGGGACGGATCCGTTTTCTCTGACACAATCTGGCACAATAGAAAACGGATCCGTCTTGGCTATGTTAAAGATAATACAGACGGATCGTTCTGAGCGGATGCAGACGTTTGTATTATCTGAACGGATCCGTCTGTGCAGATCCATGATGGATCCGCACCAAATGCGAGGGTGAAAGTAGCCTAAGACGGCCTACATCTGTCACGTGACTACTTCTCTCTTAGCGTAGACGCGCTATCTACAGCTTAGGAACGCTGAAGCTAGTTGTCTTTGTGTTGTTCTCCTCTTCAGAGGTCACTGATTCTATAGTGTTTCCATTGACCCCATCATTTTAGGAATTTGCTGTGGTCCCTATTTTCCCAGCTTGCTTGTTCCTCCAGGCGGCAAATCTGGTCAACTTTGTTTTTCCATTGTTCTATTGTGGGGGCCTCCTGGTTTAGCCATTTCAGCGGAACCGAGAGTCTCGCTGCTTGAATTAGGTGAGTAATTAAATCTCTTTTTGATGGTTGCCAATCTGGCGTAGGCAACCAAAGGAGGGCGCCCTATGGGGGTATGACTGTGGTGCGGGCTGTTAGGGTCCATTCACACGTCCGCAATTGTGGTCCGCATCCCTTCCGCAATTTTGGGGACCCATTCATTCTCTATGGGGACGGAGTGGATGCGGAGAGAACGCAGTGTGCATCCGCATTTCCAGAGCGCGCGGCCGATCTTCTGGTCCGGAAAAAATAGCAGTCAAGAATAGGCATTTCTATGGGGGTGCCGGCCGGGTGTATTGCGGATCCGCAATACACTCCGGACGTGTGAATGGACCCTGCATAAAGTCCCAATTGACCCTGTCGAAGGCCTTCTCCTCATCAAGACCCAATAACACCAGGGATTGGCCTGTGATGAGTCTACAGGAGTTCTGATTCCCCTCTCTACCGGGTGACTAAGCTTGGGTAAAAAGGAGTTTAATCTTGTAGCTAGTAATTTGGCCCATATTTTTACGTCGACATTAACCCCTTAAGGACACAGCCCTATTTCACCTTAAGGACCAGGCCATTTTTTGCAAATCTGACCAGTGTCACTTTAAGTGCTGATAACTTTAAAACGCTTTGACTTATCCAGGCCGTTCTGAGATTGTTTTTTCGTCACATATTGTCCTTCATGACACTGGTAAAATGATGTCAAAAAAAATCTTTTTTATTTATAAAAAAATACCAAATTTACCAAAAATTTGTAAAAAATAGCAAATTTCCAAGTTTCAATTTCTCTACTTCTATAATACATAGTAATACCTCCAAAAATAGTTATTACTTTACATTCCCCATATGTCTACTTTATGTTTGGATCATTTTGGGAATTATATTTTATTTTTTGGGGATGTTACAAGGCTTAGAAGCTTAGAAGCAAATCTTAAAATTTTTCAGAAATTTTCAAAAACCCAATTTTTAGGGACCAGTTCAGGTCTGAAGTCACTTTGCGAGGCTTACATAATAGAAACCACCCAAAAATGACCCAATTCTATAAACTACACCCCTCAAGGTATTCAAAATTGATTTTACAAACTTTGTTAACCCTTTAGGTGTTCCACAAGAATTAATGTAAAATAGAGATACAATTTAAAAATTTCACTTTTTTGCCAGATTTTCCATTTTAATAATTTTTTTCCAGTTACAAAGCAAGGGTTAACAGCCAAACCAAACTCAATATTTATGGCCCTGATTCTGTAGTTTACAGAAACACCCCATATGTGGTTGTAAACCGCTGTACGGGCACACGGCAGGGCGCAGAAGGAAAGGAATGCCATACGGTTTTTGGAAGGCAGGTTTTGCTGGACTGGTTTTTTTGACACCATGTCCCATTTGAAGCCCCCCTGACAGGGCCGGACTGGCCTGCCGGGATACCGGGAAATTTCCCGCTAGGCCGGCAGGCCTGAGTGCCGCAAGGCCACGGCCCTGGTGACAAGTGGGGGCGGCCGGCGGCAGGGCACAGCAGCAGGAGATGAGCGCTTCCATTGTGGAAGCGCTCATCTCCATAGTCATCTGTATCGCTGTCCTCAGGACGGCGATACCGATGTCTATGCTGCGGCAGGGGAGGGAGATGTGTGTCCCCTCCTGTTCCTCTGATAGGCTGCCGGCCTAGTGCGGGCAGCCTATCAGAGGCAGGTGCAGGCGGCCAGGGACACAGGCCGGAAGAGGCCTGCATCGCATCGCTGGAGGTAAGTATAAGTGTTTTTTTAAATTTTTTATATAGGTACAATACTGGCACAGTGGCACATGATAAGGGGGGGACTACTGGGCTGGCACATGATAAGGGGACTACTGGGATGGCACATGATAAGGGGGGACTACTGGGCTGCTGGCACATGATAAGGGGGGACTACTGGGCTGGCACATGATAAGGGGGGACTACTGGGCTGGCACATGATAAGGGAGGACTACTGGGCTGGCACATGATAAGGGGGCTACTGGCACATAAGGGGGGCTACTGGCACATAAGGGGGGCTACTGGCACATAAGGGGGACTACTGGCACATGATAAGGGGGGCTACTGGCACATAAGGGGGCTATTGGCACATGATAAGTGGGGCTACTGGCACATAAGGGGGCTATTGGCCCATAAGGGGGGCTACTGGCACATAAGGGGCGGCTACTGGCACATAAGGGGCGGCTACTGGAATATAAGGGGGACTACTGGCACATAAGGGGGGCTACTGGCACATGATAAGGGGGGCTACTGGCACATAAGGGGGACTATTGGCACATAAGGGGGCTACTGGCACATGATAAGGGGCGGCTACTGGCACATAAGGGGGACTATTGGCACATAAGGGGGACTACTGGCACATAAGGGGGACTACTGGCACATAAGGGGGACTACTGGCACATAAGGGTGGCTACTGCCACATAAGGGGGACTACTGGCACATGATAAGGGGGGCTACTGGCACATAAGGGGGACTACTGGCACATGATAAGGGGCGGCTACTGGCACATAAGGGGGACTATTGGCACATAAGGGGGACTACTGGCACATAAGGGGGACTACTGGCACATAAGGGGGCTACTGGCACATAAGGGGGGGCTACTGGCACATAAGGGGGACTACTGGCACATAATATGGGGGTGCTACTGGCACATGATAGGGGGGGCACTCTGGCTGGCACATGATATGTGGGGGCTCTGGCTACTGGCACATGATGGTGGGGGGGATCTGGCTACTGGCACATGATTGGGGGCATCTATTGGGGCACTTATTACTGGCAGATTATTGGGTGGCACTATAAGGGCATCTACTGAGGCTAAAAAGAAGGGGTATTTTATATGGGGGGCTCTGTATAGGGGCATTTTATACTGGGACACATTATGGTGGATATTATGGGGAAGGGGGAGAGGAGCACTATGGGGTCATCTACGGGGGCACTGAGAAGGGGTATTTTATATTGGCACATTATGGGAACATTAGCTCAACTGGGGGCATTACAAGGGGGTATGTTTTGCACATTATAAGGAGAATTATTTCTACTGGGGGGCATTATGGTGGGCTTTATTACTCCCCCATGGTATGACCCCCTAGTAGCAGCACCAGCCTCTCCCTGCTCTGCTATCCCTCTGCCCCTTAATCCTTAGTATGAAATCTTTCTCATTAGGATAAAGCACAACATCAGCTCCGCCGAGCCCCCGGCCAAAGTGGTGAAGTGGTGTCCGAGATCCCCAAGGGCCAAGCCAAGTAATTGTAAGTTTTCATGTGAAATATGTTTATGTTTGTAGTTGATCTTTATTATCGATTTTACATTGCAGATTTTTATTTTGTTTTGCAGCATATGGGTGAGATTTTATAAACATTTTTATTATTTGGTCGAAAGGCTCATTGTAAAATGTTGCATGAAACAATCATTAAATAGGTGGCCAACAAAAAAGTGGCGGGTCAAAGGGCGTGGTAAAACACTGTCTGAGCATGCTGAGAGTTGTAGTTTTGCAACAGTTGGAGGCATCCTGGTTGGGAAAACACTGTGATAATATGAACAATGGGGGTTCTACAAAAGAGCTATCGTGGGGCAAAGTTCATATTCGTGTTTACACACGTGTTTTAAAATGAACGCTTTATTATAAACAAGTAAATAATGACGCAATGCTGTGGGGCTGGTGTGCAACTGTTTCCAGGGCTGGTTTTTATCCCCAGTCCGGCCCTGCCCCCTGATGCAAGGCGTTCCACAAGAGTTACTGACAAATGGAGATACAATTTCAGAATTTCAATTTTTCTGCAAATTTTCCATTTTAATCCATTTTTCCCAGTAACAAAGCAAGGGTTAACAGCCAAACAAAACTCTACATTTATGGCCCTGATTCTGTCGTTTACAGAAACACCCCATATGTGGTCGTAAACTGCTGTACGGGCACACGGCAGGGTGCAGAAGGAAAGGAATGCCATACGGTTTTTGGAAGGCAGATTTTGCTGGACTGGTTTTTTGACACCATGTCCAATTTGAAGCCCCCCTGATGCACCCCTAGAGTAGAAACTCCAAAAAAGTGACCCCATTTTAGAAACTACGGGATAGGGTGGCATTATTGTTGGTACTAGTTTAGGCTACTTTCACACTTGCGGCAGGACGGATCCGACATGCTGTTCACCATGTCGGATCCGTCCTGCGGCTATTTCGCCGTGCCGCCGGGGATGGGGGCGGAGCTCCGGCGCAGCTTGGCGGTGCACGGCGAAAGCCGCCGGACTAAAAAGCCTGACATGCAGTAATTTTAGTCCAGCGGCCTTTCGCTGTGCACCGCCGGAGCTCCGCCCCCGTCCCCATTATAGTCAATGGGGACGGAGCGGCGGTCCGGCGGCACGGCGAAATAGCCGCAGGACGGATCCGACATGGTGAACAGCATGTCGGATCCGTCCTGCCGCAAGTGTGAAAGTAGCCTTAGGGTACATATGATTTTTGGTTGCTCTATATTACACTTTTTGTGAGGCAAGATAACAAGAAATAGCTGTTTTGGCACCGTTTTTATTTTTTGTTATTTACAACATTCATCTGACAGGTTAGATCATGTGATATTTTTATAGACCAGGTTGTTACGGATGCGGCGATACCTAATATGTATAATTTTATTTATGTAAGTTTTGTGATATGTTTATAGAGCCGGTCAATATGGACGCGGCGATACCTAATATGTATACTCCCCCCCCCCCCCCCCCCTATTTTTTACCAATTTCTTTTTAACTTTATTTGGGGAAAATGACGTTTTTGTTTATTTTTACTTGAAACTTTTAATTTTTTGGGGGGGAAACTTTATTTTTTCAATTTTTTTTTCCACTTAATTTTTTGTCCCACTTTGGGACTTGAACTTTTGGGGGTCTAATCCTTTACAATGCATTCCAATACTTCTGTATTGGAATGCATTGGCTGTATGAGTAATACTGTGTGTATTACTCATACAGCTTCCGGCCTGTGAGATCCAGGGGGCTGGATCTCACAGGCTCTTCATCGGAAGGCAGCGCAGATGCCTCAGGAAGGCATCGCGCTGCCTTCCATGCCATCGGGTCCCCCCCACAGCCCCATGGGAACCCGATGGCACCGCCGCCGCACCAGGTAAAAGCCGCGAACCAAATCTGAATTGACCTGCAGTTTGCGGCAATCGCCGACACGGGGGGTCACGGGACCCCCCCCGCACATTTAGCCGAGGTGCCTACTCAATGATTTGCGCCGGGCGGCGGTGATCGGAACAACACATGACGTACCGGTACGTCATGGGTCCTTAAGGGGTTAAGAAGGGAGATGGGCCTATAGCTCCCGCAAAGCAAAGGGTCCTTTCCCTCTTTCGGGAGTATAGTGACTGTCGCCTCCAGTGATTGCCTGACATAAAAGAGCTGCACCAACCAACAGGGACACCGTCAGCTCCAGGGCTTTTCCCTGATGGCATAGAATTCATAATTTCCCTCACTTCCTCCTCGGTAATAGGTCTAAGCAAGGTGCCTATTTCATCTATAGTTAAGCATGGTAGGATTAGATACACGGCTCAGCAGACAGTATCACACAGGACAGGATTAGATACACAGCTCAGCAGACAGTATCACACAGGATAGGATTAGATACACAGCTCAGCAGACAGTATCACACAGGATAGGATTAGATACACGGCTCAGCAGACAGTATCACACAGGACAGGATTAGATACACAGCTCAGCAGACAGTATCACACAGGATAGGATTAGATACACAGCTCAGCAGACAGTATCACACAGGATAGGATTAGATACATGGCTCAGCAGACAGTATCACACATGATAGGATTAGATACACAGCTCAGCAGACAGTATCACACAGGATAGGATTAGATACACAGCTCAGCAGACAGTATCACACAGGATAGGATTAGATACACAGCTCAGCAGACAGTATCACACAGGATAGGATTAGATACACAGCTCAGCAGACAGTATCACAGAGGATAGGATTAGATACACAGCTCAGCAGACTGTATCACACAGGATAGGATTAGATACACGGCTCAGCAGACAGTATCACACAGGATAGGATTAGATACACAGCTCAGCAGACAGTATCACACAGGATAGGATTAGATACACAGCTCAGCAGACAGTATCACACAGGATAGGATTAGATACACGGCTCAGCAGACAGTATCACACAGGATAGGATTAGATACACAGCTCAGCAGACTGTATCACACAGGATAGGATTAGATACACAGCTCAGCAGACAGTATCACACAGGAGAGGATTAGATACACAGCTCAGCAGGCAGTATCTCACAGGATAGGATTAGATACACGGCTCAGCAGACGGTATCACACAGGATAGGATTAGATACACGGCTCAGCAGACAGTATCACACAGGATAGGATTAGATACACAGCTCAGCAGACAGTATCACACAGGATAGGATTAGATACACGGCTCAGCAGACAGTATCACACAGGATAGGATTAGATACACGGCTCAGCAGACAGTATCACACAGGATAGGATTAGATACACAGCTCAGCAGACTGTATCACACAGGATAGGATTAGATACACAGCTCAGCAGACAGTATCACACAGGAGAGGATTAGATACACAGCTCAGCAGGCAGTATCTCACAGGATAGGATTAGATACACGGCTCAGCAGACGGTATCACACAGGATAGGATTAGATACACGGCTCAGCAGACAGTATCACACAGGATAGGATTAGATACACAGCTCAGCAGACAGTATCACACATGATAGGATTAGATACACAGCTCAGCAGACAGTATCACACAGGAGAGGATTAGATACACCGCTCAGCAGACAGTATCACACAGGATAGGATTAGATACACAGCTCAGCAGACAGTATCACACAGGATAGACTTAGATACACAGCTCAGCAGACAGTATCACACAGGATAGGATTAGATACACAGCTCAGCAGGCAGTATCACACAGGATAGACTTAGATACACAGCTCAGCAGACAGTATCACACAGGATAGGATTAGATACACAGCTCAGCAGACAGTATCACACAGGATAGGATTAGATACACAGCTCAGCAGACAGTATCACACAGGATAGGATTAGATACACAGCTCAGCAGACAGTATCACACAGGATAGGATTAGATACACAGCTCAGCAGACAGTATCACACAGGATAGGATTAGATACACAGCTCAGCAGACAGTATCACACAGGATAGGATTAGATACACAGCTCAGCAGACAGTATCACTCATGATAGGCTTAGATACACCGTTAATATAGAGTTCAGTAGGCTGTATGATCTTTATATGTAAACTTTAATGCTTCACATTGCAGTAAACATGACACATGGATGGTGCGGTAACATGGAATGGATCCTGAACGTCGGGCGTCCTCATCGGGTCTCCTGGTATTGGTCGTTGTGAAGGATTTCACCAGTTGGTGTAATACCCCTTTAAGACACAGTCATCCAGCGATTAGATTTTTACCATTGTGACCTGTTGGTTCATCCATCTTGTTCCCTAAAATTCTCCAGAGTACAGTGATGGGGGCACAGCGGGCACAGTGCCAGTAGTCAGTGGTTCTGATAGGGGCCTACCGCTGGTCCTCTAGTGGTGGGGCCTTATGATTGCAATGGACCTTAGGGGCAGCAGTACCACCCTCCTCCCGCTGGGCGCCATTCATCATTTATGGCCAGCCTCCTGGCACAGGGAAATGTTTTTCACTAAACGTACAGATATGTACTGTAGATTTCAAAGTCCTGATCTGCTCTCTGTCCTCTTGCACCTTGCCCTGTTTTATACCCAGATGGCACAAGGCGTGGCACCTTTAAAGTTCAAATTAAGTGCTAACGAAGCAATTTACAGTCAGATATTGGCACGGCAACACTATGAGATACAATCCGCCTCCATGTAATCCTCCAGGCTCACGCCGGCTCCCCCCTCTACATGGCTGCCGCATGTCTATAGGCAAGGGTAGGTTGGCATCCAGAAGGCATGACCTTTGACCCTCTCAACAAGAGGCAAGTGGCTTAACCTGGTCACCGGGAAGTATTTTGACCCCTAAATGTGACCGCTCTTTAGTGGGGGTCTTCTAAGGAGCCATTGACCATCATCATAGCTCTCTTCAGCTGCTCGTAGCTGACGAACATGACGATATTCCAGGAGCCGAGTCTGAGGAACGCCGGGACAAACCTGCGGAAAAGAACCCAAAAATTAATAAAGAATGCACCTCTAACGTGTCACGTGAAGTCTCGTCTATTCCTATTTCAATTTACCATCCATTTCAATATTGATGCTTGCTGTCAGTGAATGTAAGCATTCTCGTTTACACAAAAAAAAACAAAAAAATCCGTCCTGACCTAATACTTCTCACAGCTGAGGGTTTGTCACAGACTATACAATCCTATACAGAACTGCTTGAAGATGTACAGAAGGTGTGCAGCATGTAATCTTGCAGCTTGTGTTAAGTGTTGAAGAAGAGACAGTTGTAATAGGTGAAAGCCAAAGCAATGGTGAGGTCTCCCTTTTGCATGGTCGCTGTCTAAAGGCATTGCAAATTTTTGCGATGTGCCCTTTGTGGTTTATATTGTACCAATCCGTTATTAGCTTACCCCTTGTAAAATGACAGTCTGCCCTCGTTAACCAGCATGGTGAAGGCGCAGTTCAATGCATTCTTGTATTGGCCAGCTGCAGAGTTCATGTATCGGGTCTTCACTACATCCACCGGAGAGGCCACAATTGTCGTACAGAAACCAGCACCAAATGCAGCCACGAAATGACACGGAAGGTTATCTGGAAACGATTCATCACATTACAGGGGATCGAAAATAATCTAATATTATTAGGGCTTTGTGCCCGTGCGGTCCGCAATGCATGGGCACTGGCCGTGTGCACTCTGTGCCGCAAATGCGGACCCGTTGACTTGAATGGGTCTGCGATCTGCAAGATACGGCAAAAGACAGGACATGTCTTATCTTTTGCAGTGCAGAAGCATGGAGCCGAAAGTCCACGGAAACACTACGAAGCGCTTGCATGTGCTTTTGGGTCTGTGCCTCCGCACCACAAAAGATATGTTCTATCTTTTGCTGGATCTTGCAGATCGCAGACCCATTCAAGTCAATGGGTCCGCATTTGCGGCATGGAGTGCACACAGCCAGTGCCTATGCATCGCAGACCGCTATTTGCGGTTCACAACACGTGCCCGGAGCCCTTATGTTCATGGGCATGAGCCCTTAAAGTCACTGATGACTGCAAACTAATTAGCAGAGTTACCTACAGCTGGAGGAAGGTAATACCCTACTGAACATGAATACTTCCACCAAGTACAAGAATATAACTACTATAATACTGCTCCTATGTACAAGGATATAACTACTATAATACTGCTCCTATGTACAAGAATATAACTACTATAATACTGCTCCTATGTACAAGAATATAACTACTATAATACTGCCCCTATGTACAAGAATATAACTACTATAATACTGCTCCTATGTACAAGAATATAACTACTATAATACTGCTCCTATGTACAAGAATATAACTACTATAATACTGCCTCCTATGTACAGGAATATAACTACTATAATACTGCCTCCTATGTACAAGAATATAACTACTATAATACTGCTCCTATGTACAAGAATATAACTACTATAATACTGCTCCTATGTACAAGAATATAACTACTATGATACTGCCTCCTATGTACAAGAATATAACTACTATAATACTGCCCCTATGTACAAGAATATAACTACTATAATACTGCCTCCTATGTACAAGAATATAACTACTATAATACTGCTCCTATGTACAAGGATAGAACTACTATAATACTGCCTCCTATGTACAGGTATATAACTACTATAATACTGCCTCCTATGTACAAGAATATAACTACTATAATACTGCCTCCTATGTACAAGAATATAACTACTATAATACTGCTCCTATGTACAAGAATATAACTACTATAATACTGCTCCTATGTACAAGAATATAACTACTATAATACTGCCTCCTATGTACAAGAATATAACTACTATAATACTGCCCCTATGTACAAGAATATAACTACTATAATACTGCTCCTATGTACAAGAATATAACTACTATAATACTGCCTCCTATGTACAAGAATATAACTACTATAATACTGCTCCTATGTACAAGGATAGAACTACTATAATACTGCCTCCTATGTACAGGAATATAACTACTATAATACTGCTCCTATGTACAAGAATATAACTACTATAATACTGCTCCTATGTACAAGAATATAACTACTATAATACTGCCTCCTATGTACAAGACTATAACTACTATAATACTGCCTCCTATGTACAAGGATATAACTACTATAATACTGCCTCCTATGTACAAGAATATAACTACTATAATACTGCTCCTATGTACAGGAATATAACTACTATGATACTGCCCCCTACGTACAAGAATATAACTACTATAATACTGCCTCCTATGTACAGGAATATAACTACTATAATACTGCCTCCTATGTATAAGAATATAACTACTATAATACTGCTCCTATGTACAAGAATATAACTACTATGATACTGCTCATATGTACAAGAATATAACTACTATAATACTGCCTCCTATGTACAGGAATATAACTACTATAATACTGCCTCCTATGTATAAGAATATAACTACTATAATACTGTTGCTATGTACAAGGATATAACTACTATAATACTGCCCCTATGTACAAGAATATAACTACTATAATACTGCCCCTATGTACAAGAATATAACTACTATAATACTGCTCCTATGTACAAGAATATAACTACTATAATACTGCTCCTATGTACAAGAATATAACTACTATAATAACATTATTGTGTTTTTCTGTATCTGTTGTGCTGTTGAAGGTACTTGGGAGTTGTTATCCGTCAGGTGTAATATTTCGCGGTGGACATATCGTCCTCTCCATCATCTTGATGAAGGTGTACAGATAAGTAATCGGCTGTCTGTTATCACTATATATCGGTATAATGTACTGGCACTACAGGTATTGGAATGTCCTGTGCTGCGGGGATAGCAGATATCGGAGGCTCCAATGTTCGCACACAGTAATCCTCACCTGTCATCAGCTGGCGGTTAAGGATGGCCTCTTTGATCAGGTCGTAGGTCACTAGTTCTGCGCAGTTTACGATGGCGTTGCGGGTAATGTTGGGTACAGTACCTGTGTGGAGAAAAAGGAAATTATTAACCTATTATAGTCTGTACAGATATATATAATAAAAATATTTCCTGTTTGTGTGTTATAATGACTTAGCGCCCCCTGTTGGCTCGATGTGTGTGAAAATGGAGAACGCTCAGTAAGGAAGGGGAAACGTCGTGGACATTGTTTCTGTAGATATTCCTGTCTTATATGAATCTATGTGGATTTGCTCTCCCACCTTTCCACAGTCCTCGGACTCCCTCCTCCCTGGCGATGGTCCTATAGGCGTCCACCGTCCCATTATACCTTCTGTTTCCATCTATGACTCTGACGTCAGCCTGGAACCTCACTTTTACCACATCTGTTGGCTGAGCGCAGGTGACGGCCAGGGCCCCGGTTGTAGATCCAGCGAGGAGTCGGCACGTCACCCCCGAATCTGGAAGACGAGAAAGAAGAAAGATATATCAAATAGAACAGAAGCCAGGCCTATGACACTATTATAGGTGCACTGTGATGTCACTATTATAGGTGCACTGTGATGTCACTATTGTAGGTGCACTGTGATGTCACTATTATAGGTGCACTGTGATGTCACTATTATAGGTGCACTGTGATGTCACTATTGTAGGTGCACTGTGATGTCACTATTATAGGTGCACTGTGATGTCACTATTATAGGTGCACTGTGATGTCACTATTATAGGTGCACTGTGATGTCACTATTATAGGTGTAATGTGATGTCACTATTATAGGTGCACTGTGATGTCACTATTATAGGTGCACTGTGATGTCACTATTATAGGTGCACTGTGATGTCACTATTATAGGTGCACTGTGATGTCACTATTATAGGTGCACTGTGATGTCACTATTATAGGTGCACTGTGATGTCACTATTATAGGTGCACTGTGATGTCACTATTATAGGTGTACTGTGATGTCACTATTGTAGGTCTACTGTGATGTCACTATTGTAGGTGCACTGTGATGTCACTATTATAGGTGCACTGTGATGTCACTATTATAGGTCTACTGTGATGTCACTATTATAGGTGTACTGTGATGTCACTATTATAGGTGCAGTGATGTCACTATTATAGGTGCACTGTGATGTCACTATTATAGGTGCACTGTGATGTCACTATTATAGGTGCACTGTGATGTCACTATTATAGGTGCACTGTGATGTCACTATTATAGGTGCACTGTGATGTCACTATTATAGGTGTACTGTGATGTCACTATTGTAGGTCTACTGTGATGTCACTATTGTAGGTGCACTGTGATGTCACTATTATAGGTGCACTGTGATGTCACTATTATAGGTCTACTGTGATGTCACTATTATAGGTGTACTGTGATGTCACTATTATAGGTGCAGTGATGTCACTATTATAGGTGCACTGTGATGTCACTATTATAGGTGCACTGTGATGTCACTATTATAGGTCTACTGTGATGTCACTATTATAGGTGTACTGTGATGTCACTATTATAGGTGCAGTGATGTCACTATTATAGGTGCACTGTGATGTCACTATTATAGGTGCACTGTGATGTCACTATTATAGGTCTACTGTGATGTCACTATTATAGGTGCACTGTGATGTCACTATTATAGGTCTACTGTGATGTCACTATTGTAGGTGTACTGTGATGTCACTATTATAGGTGCACTGTGATGTCACTATTTTAGGTGTACTGTGATGTCACTATTATAGGTGTACTGTGATGTCACTATTATAGGTGCACTGTGATGTCACTATTATAGGTGCACTGTGATGTCACTATTTTAGGTGTACTGTGATGTCACTATTATAGGTGTACTGTGATGTCACTATTATAGGTGCACTGTGATGTCACTATTATAGGTGCACTGTGATGTCACTATTATAGGTGCACTGTGATGTCACTATTGTAGGTGTACTATGATGTCACTATTATAGGTGCACTGTGATGTCACTATTATAGGTCTACTGTGATGTCACTATTATAGGTGCACTGTGATGTCACTATTATAGGTCTACTGTGATGTCACTATTGTAGGTGTACTGTGATGTCACTATTATAGGTGCACTGTGATGTCACTATTTTAGGTGTACTGTGATGTCACTATTATAGGTGTACTGTGATGTCACTATTATAGGTGCACTGTGATGTCACTATTATAGGTGCACTGTGATGTCACTATTTTAGGTGTACTGTGATGTCACTATTATAGGTGTACTGTGATGTCACTATTATAGGTGCACTGTGATGTCACTATTATAGGTGCACTGTGATGCCACTATTATAGGTGCACTGTGATGCCACTATTATAGGTGCACTGTGATGTCACTATTATAGGTGCACTGTGATGTCACTATTGTAGGTGCACTGTGATGTCACTATTATAGGTGTACTGTGATGTCACTATTATAGGTGCACTGTGATGTCACTATTGTAGGTGTAATGTGATGCCACTATTATTGGTGCACTGTGATGCCACTATTATAGGTGCACTGTGATGTCACTATTATAGTTGCACTGTGATGTCACTATTATAGGTGCACTGTGATGTCACTATTATAGGTGCACTGTGATGTCACTATTATAGGTGCACTGTGATGTCACTATTATAGGTGCACTGTGATGTCACTATTATAGGTGTACTGTGATGTCACTATTATAGGTGCACTGTGATGTCACTATTATAGGTGCACTGTGATGTCACTATTGTAGGTGCACTGTGATGTCACTATTATAGGTGTACTGTGATGTCACTATTATAGGTGCACTGTGATGTCACTATTGTAGGTGCACTGTGATGTCACTATTATAGGTGCACTGTGATGCCACTATTATTGGTGCACTGTGATGCTACTATTATAGGTGCACTGTGATGTCACTATTATAGGTGCACTGTGATGTCACTATTATAGGTGCACTGTGATGTCACTATTGTAGGTGCACTGTGATGTCACTATTATAGGTGTACTGTGATGTCACTATTATAGGTGCACTGTGATGTCACTATTGTAGGTGTAATGTGATGCCACTATTATTGGTGCACTGTGATGCCACTATTATTGGTGCACTGTGATGCCACTATTATAGGTGCACTGTGATGTCACTATTATAGTTGCACTGTGATGTCACTATTATAGGTGCACTGTGATGTCACTATTATAGGTGCACTGTGATGTCACTATTGTAGGTGCACTGTGATGTCACTATTATAGGTGTACTGTGATGTCACTATTATAGGTGCACTGTGATGTCACTATTGTAGGTGCACTGTGATGTCACTATTATAGGTGCACTGTGATGCCACTATTATTGGTGCACTGTGATGCCACTATTATAGGTGTACTGTGATGTCACTATTATGGATGTGCTGTGATGTCACTATTATAGGTGCACTGTGATGTCACTATTATGGGTGCACTGTGATGTCACTATTATGGGTGCACTGTGATGTCACTATTATGGGTGCACTGTGATGTCACTATTATGGGTGCACTGTGATGTCATTATTATAGGTGCAGAGTGATGGCACTATTGTGGATGCACTGTGATGTCATTATTATGAGGGCACTGTGATGTCACTGCTATGGGTGTAGTGTGATGTTACTATTATGGACATACTGTGATGTCATTATTATGGGTACTGTGATGTTACTATTTTGGGTGTAGTGTGATGTCACTATTATGGGTGTAGTGTGATCTCACTATTATGGGGTACCGTCGTGGTCACTGGCTCATTCCCTCTAAATGGATATTTAATTGATAACCGATGAGCCCACATGGAGATCTCAGAAGAGACAGAATAGACGTTTTTATGCTGACAGTTACCACGTTACACTCTGACACTACCCACAAAAAAACTCTAAAAAACAAAAAAAAATCCCAACACATTTAGAACCTTTTGCTCACTTTCGGTCTGCCGGCAGTAAAACTGTTTCACGGAGTCGTACATCCCAATCCGGATGGAGGCGAAGGTCATCTGTCGCTGCAGCCCGGCCACCAGCCCGTTGTAGAGACTAGCCGCCCCCTCCATCCTCACCATGGTGGTAATAGTCCCCATCACACCCTTGTACTGGACGATGCGGACTCCAGTCTCGGCCAGACCCTCCCCTTGGATCTGCAGATAGGACAAAGTGGGGAGACCTTCACGTATATATTCACGGCCCCCCCCCCCAATCTGGTCACCCCACCTCCGTATAATAATCCTATATACCTGCAGCCGGACTTTTGCCGTGTCTAAGGGGAAAGTTACCAAATCCGCGATACAGGCCGCCACCCCAGCACCCACAAATTTCACCATGAGCGTGGGGGGAACCTCCGAGGGCTTGAGTCCAACCATCTTTCTTCTAAGCCAAGTGGAGCTGCTGTAGACGACCAATGAGATGTTTCACTCCTTCCCTACGAAGATATAAGTTATAACATAAGGAACGTATCATATCATGATGGCCGCCATCATATGCGCTCTTAAAGGGCCAGTCTAGTGTAAACATGGTGAAATCAGTGCATTATGATATGTTTGATTCATCTTTTTCAAGATCTATGCTTGCTGTCAATGAAGATACGAAGAAGCTGACACCCTGACATGACCCAACACGTCACACAGCGGAAGAATAGCTATAGTGTGGATAAAATCTAAGGTTGGGTTTTCATTCGCTTACAGCCAGCAGAGGTAGACAAAGAATATAAAAAAAAAATAAAGGTAAGAGGGTTTCATAGCGGATAATCTGTGCAGGACTATAGGCATTTCTGGACTACTGGATGCCGGATTATAGAAATCCCGTCTAGTGTGTGTAAAAGCGATGTCGTAATGTAATGAGGGCTCGATGACGCGCACATTTTTAGAATTCTGTTCACGACTTCCCAATTCTATCCGCTCATTTCCTGCTGAGTCACCGAAAATAAAAATCACTGTGAAAGTTTCCTGTACTTCCCTTACTGACAAGATCAGGAACTTCCAATTAAAGGGCTCGTCCATTTGCATAGCTATAGTCATAGTTATAATAATGAAAAAAAATTCTAATTTCTTTATACACATTGGGAATGCCCGTTGTTACTGACAGCAAGCAGAGATCTAAAAAATGGAGGAGGAATTAAAGCCGATATTTCTGAAATTTGTCTATATGAAAAACTGTCTTTCTCACCCCTGGCAACCAATCAGAGCACAGCTTTCATTTTAAAAGGGCACAATAGAAAATGCTAGCTGTGATCTGATTGGTTGCTAGGGGAAAGGAAGAAGGGCAGCTTTATGAAACTGTGTTAAAAAGCAAATGCAGTCCCTAGCAACCAATCACAGCGCATCTTTCATTTCTTGCAGGGCTCTTGAAAAATGAAAACTGCGCTGTGATTGGTGGCAAGGACAGTTCATCATTAGTATTAATTCCCCATTATTTTTAAGATCTCTGCTCGCTGTCAGTGACAAGGGACATTCTTGTTTACAACCAGAGGCTTAAAACCTGTGTCTGATACTTCTCACAGCTGAGGGTTTGTTACAATTCTTAGGTAATCCACCTGCCTATGAGCCAAAAAATAAATAAAAATGCTCCCACTCATTGACAGCAAACAGAGATCTTGTAACACAATATTTTATTGACTAGAAAAGAACGACTGCTTGGAGACTATGATTTATTTCTTATTTTTGGGAGAACCTGGCTTGGGTTAGATCTGAAAAGCAGGAATATGGGTGAAGGGTGACTCCTACTGGGTGCCATGAAACGTGACCTTATGCTGGTCGCTGGGATCCGGGCTGAGGAGTCATAGATATCACAGTAATCGAATCTGCCTCCAGCCCCGCGGTCATGTCCTGCGCTGACCTTACATCCCATTTGGTCACTGAGCCCGGAATACCGCATATAAAACCGCCTCTATCCTAAGTGTGTCAGTTTTCACCGTAGTTCTGGCATTCTATTCACAAAGCAGGAGTTTTACCTGGCCCAGTGGGCTGACCCTGTGGACAACCGCAAGCGCCGAGTTATGTGACAGTGACGCCCATGTAGCCCTAGCTATAGAAAAAAATCATTTTCTTAAATTTTCAAATTACCTGACTCTGCGAAGATGGCCATATGGCGGTCTACACCCAGCTGTGTACAGAAGACGCCATCTCTCCGATGGAGCCGTGCACACTAGTGTGTGTATATATATAGACTTTTCTGACGTGTTTTTATGTAAGCCCCGTACCCTAACCTGGGGCGGCGTCCTTATACCTGTCCTGCCGGTTCATTGTTTCCATTCTATGACAGGTGACATGTTGTATAGCTTTCTATAGAGTACAATAACAATCAGGATCTCAGCCTAAAGCGATCAGGACATCACAGTAAATTCCTTGCTTTTTATAGATCTTCTTAATCCTGGGTCGGGCGGGACCGAAATCCCATAAATAAAGATATTAGGGCGCAGCGGGGCTGAGAAAACTCCTTGCGGTGTCGCAAAGGGAGGAGCTGAACCCAAATGTCACCAAAATCAGGTCTACAGACGTGGTCCCGTGTCCTATCTGACATGAAATCATTTTTTAATGGGAAAAAAAAATTCTGAATTAAAGGGAAGGGAGAAATTAGGATTTAGGCTACATGCGCACGACAGTGAAAAAAAAACGTCCGTTAAAAACATTTTTAACAGACTTTTTTTCACTGATGCCTTTCTAAGAAACGGACGTTAAAAATTGACCTATTCAATTGTATGGGGGCAGTCTGGACAAGATGGAGCATGTTCTATTTTTTGACGTCTGTTTTTCACTGCCATGTGAATAACCCCATAGACCAGGGCTGGCCAACCTGCGGCTCTCCAGCTGTTGCAAAACTACAACTCCCAGCATGCCCAGACAGCCTACAACTATCCGCCTACAGCAGTGCATGGTGGGAATTGTAGTTTTACAATAGCTGGAGAGCCGCAGGTTGGCCAGACCTGCGCATAGACGATCATTGGTCTAAAAAACGGATGTGTGATGGCCATTAAAAAAAAATCGTGTGCATGTAGCCTTTGGAAAACTATTTTTAATTCCTGGCCCTTTTGTTGGAAATGAGCTCCCTCTAGAAGACCACTTTGCAAGGCAATTTTGGGGCAGGTGTCTCAAAGAGATGCAATGGAAAATTTGAAAAAAAATAAATAAAAAAAATCCACTAAAATGATATAAATTAAACAATAGAGAGAGTAAAATAAGGTCAGCGGCTTTCAGACTCTGGAGTAATAATAATAATAATAATAATCCGCAATATAAAATCTATATAACAGATAATAGAAAAAAAATAATGCAGTAATTTTAATATAATATTATATTAAAACAATATGCTTATTAAATTGATGGATTTAAAATAATAATAATTATTTTTTCTATTATATAACTGTATACGTTCTATTATTGCTATTATTATTATTATGATGACGTCATTATTCTTTTACATTATTTTCTATCATTATTGTTCTGATATATCCTTATTGCTGTATTTCCCATCCCTCTGATCATTACCTGCAGCACTGGTTCCCGGTCGCCCCTCGCTGTGCCTCTCCCGCTCTGAGTCCAGTGCTGACAGGAGCCGGACCTCAGCTTTTATATTTTGGGCACAGCAGCCTCATCTGGTTACCAGTCTCCAGGAACAGGGATCACTTGTCACTGGTGTGAATCGCTGAGCACAACACAGAACAAAGCAGAAGGATCTTTGGCATCTAAGGCCTTATTCACACTGACACTAATATAATACTGGAACCAACGTCCTGCATTATGTGGAGAGTACAGGGAGGACAGAGATTGTGTCTCCTCTGTCCTGACGACATTATGTGGAGAGTACAGGGAGGACAGAGATTGTGTCTCCTCTGTCCTGACGACATTATGTGAAGAGTACAGGGAGGACAGAGATTGTGTCTCCTCTGTCCTGACATTATGTGAAGAGTACAGGGAGGACAGAGATTGTGTCTCCTCTGTCCTGACATTATGTGGAGAGTACAGGGAGGACAGAGATTGTGTCTCCTCTGTCCTGACGACATTATGTGGAGAGTACAGGGAGGACAGAGATTGTGTCTCCTCTGTCCTGACGACATTATGTTGAGAGTACAGGGAGGACAGAGATTGTGTCCCCCCTGCTCTCCTCTGTCCTGACGACATTATGTGGAGAGTACAGGGAGGACAGAGATTGTGTCTCCTCTGTCCTGACGACATTATGTGGAGAGTACAGGGAGGACAGAGATTGTGTCTCCTCTGTCCTGACCACATTATGTGAAGAGTACAGGGAGGACAGAGATTGTGTCTCCCCTGCTCTCCTCTGTCCTGACGACATTATGTGGAGAGTACAGGGAGGACAGAGATTGTGTCTCCTCTGTCCTGACGACATTATGTGGAGAGTACAGGGAGGACAGAGATTGTGTCTCCACTGTCCTGACAACATTATGTGGAGAGTACAGGGAGGACAGAGATTGTGTCTCCTCTGTCCTGACGACATTATGTGGAGAGTACAGGGAGGACAGAGATTGTGTCTCCTCTGTCCTGACAACATTATGTGAAGAGTACAGGGAGGACAGAGATTGTGTCTCCCCTGCTCTCCTCTGTCCTGACGACATTATGTGGAGATTACAGGGAGGACAGAGATTGTGTCTCCTCTGTCCTGACATTATGTGGAGAGTACAGGGAGGACAGAGATTGTGTCTTCTCTGTCCTGACGACATTATGTGGAGAGTACAGGGAGTACAGAGATTGTGTCTCCTCTGTCCTGACGACATTATGTGGAGAGTACAGGGAGGACAGAGATTGTGTCTCCTCTGACCTGACATTATGTGGAGAGTACAGGGAGGACAGAGATTGTGTCTCCTCTGTCCTGACGACATTATGTGAAGAGTACAGGGAGGACAGAGATTGTGTCTCCCCTGCTCTCCTCTGTCCTGACGACATTATGTGGAGAGTACAGGGAGGACAGAGATTGTGTCTCCTCTGTCCTGACGACATTATGTGAAGAGTACAGGGAGGACAGAGATTGTGTCTCCCCTGCTCTCCTCTGTCCTGACGACATTATGTGGAGAGTACAGGGAGGACAGAGATTGTGTCTCCTCTGTCCTGACATTATGTGGAGAGTACAGGGAGGACAGAGATTGTGTCTCCTCTGTCCTGACGACATTATGTGGAGAGTACAGGGAGGACAGAGATTGTGTCTCCTCTGTCCTGACAACATTATGTGGAGAGTACAGGGAGGACAGAGATTGTGTCTCCTCTGTCCTGACGACATTATGTGAAGAGTACAGGGAGGACAGAGATTGTGTCTCCTCTGTCCTGACATTATGTGAAGAGTACAGGGAGGACAGAGATTGTGTCTCCTCTGTCCTGACATTATGTGGAGAGTACAGGGAGGACAGAGATTGTGTCTCCTCTGTCCTTACGACATTATGTGGAGAGTACAGGGAGGACAGAGATTGTGTCTCCTCTGTCCTGACAACATTATGTGGAGAGTACAGGGAGGACAGAGATTGTGTCTCCTCTGTCCTGACGACATTATGTTGAGAGTACAGGGAGGACAGAGATTGTGTCTCCCCTGCTCTCCTCTGTCCTGACGACATTATGTGGAGAGTACAGGGAGGACAGAGATTGTGTCTCCTCTGTCCTGACGACATTATGTGGAGAGTACAGGGAGGACAGAGATTGTGTCTCCTCTGTCCTGACCACATTATGTGAAGAGTACAGGGAGGACAGAGATTGTGTCTCCCCTGCTCTCCTCTGTCCTGACGACATTATGTGGAGAGTACAGGGAGGACAGAGATTGTGTCTCCACTGTCCTGACAACATTATGTGGAGAGTACAGGGAGGACAGAGATTGTGTCTCCTCTGTCCTGACGACATTATGTGGAGAGTACAGAGAGGACAGAGATTGTGTCTCCTCTGTCCTGACAACATTATGTGAAGAGTACAGGGAGGACAGAGATTGTGTCTCCCCTGCTCTCCTCTGTCCTGACGACATTATGTGGAGAGTACAGGGAGGACAGAGATTGTGTCTCCTCTGTCCTGACATTATGTGGAGAGTACAGGGAGGACAGAGATTGTGTCTCCTCTGTCCTGACGACATTATGTGGAGAGTACAGGGAGTACAGAGATTGTGTCTCCTCTGTCCTTACGACATTATGTGGAGAGTACAGGGAGGACAGAGATTGTGTCTCCTCTGTCCTGACAACATTATGTGGAGAGTACAGGGAGGACAGAGATTGTGTCTCCTCTGTCCTGACGACATTATGTTGAGAGTACAGGGAGGACAGAGATTGTGTCTCCCCTGCTCTCCTCTGTCCTGACGACATTATGTGGAGAGTACAGGGAGGACAGAGATTGTGTCTCCTCTGTCCTGACGACATTATGTGGAGAGTACAGGGAGGACAGAGATTGTGTCTCCTCTGTCCTGACCACATTATGTGAAGAGTACAGGGAGGACAGAGATTGTGTCTCCCCTGCTCTCCTCTGTCCTGACGACATTATGTGGAGAGTACAGGGAGGACAGAGATTGTGTCTCCTCTGTCCTGACGACATTATGTGGAGAGTACAGGGAGGACAGAGATTGTGTCTCCACTGTCCTGACAACATTATGTGGAGAGTACAGGGAGGACAGAGATTGTGTCTCCTCTGTCCTGACGACATTATGTGGAGAGTACAGGGAGGACAGAGATTGTGTCTCCTCTGTCCTGACAACATTATGTGAAGAGTACAGGGAGGACAGAGATTGTGTCTCCCCTGCTCTCCTCTGTCCTGACGACATTATGTGGAGAGTACAGGGAGGACAGAGATTGTGTCTCCTCTGTCCTGACATTATGTGGAGAGTACAGGGAGGACAGAGATTGTGTCTCCTCTGTCCTGACGACATTATGTGGAGAGTACAGGGAGTACAGAGATTGTGTCTCCTCTGTCCTGACGACATTATGTGGAGAGTACAGGGAGGACAGAGATTGTGTCTCCACTGACCTGACATTATGTGGAGAGTACAGGGAGGACAGAGATTGTGTCTCCTCTGTCCTGACAACATTATGTGGAGAGTACAGGGAGGACAGAGATTGTGTCTCCTCTGTCCTGACGACATTATGTGGAGAGTACAGGGAGGACAGAGATTGTGTCTCCTCTGTCCTGACGACATTATGTGGAGAGTACAGGGAGGACAGAGATTGTGTCTCCTCTGTCCTGACGACATTATGTGGAGAGTACAGGGAGGACAGAGATTGTGTCTCCTCTGTCCTGACAACATTATGTGGAGAGTACAGGGAGGACAGAGATTGTGTCTCCTCTGTCCTGACGACATTATGTGGAGAGTACAGGGAGGACAGAGATTGTGTCTCCTCTGTCCTGACGACATTATGTGAAGAGTACAGGGAGGACAGAGATTGTGTCTCCTCTGTCCTGACAACATTATGTGGAGAGTACAGGGAGGACAGAGATTGTGTCTCCTCTGTCCTGACGACATTATGTGAAGAGTACAGGGAGGACAGAGATTGTGTCTCCTCTGTCCTGACGACATTATGTGGAGAGTACAGGGAGGACAGAGATTGTGTCTCCTCTGTCCTGACAACATTATGTGAAGAGTACAGGGAGGACAGAGATTGTGTCTCCTCTGTCCTGACGACATTATGTGGAGATTACAGGGAGGACAGAGATTGTGTCTCCTCTGTCCTGACATTATGTGGAGAGTACAGGGAGGACAGAGATTGTGTCTCCTCTGTCCTGACGACATTATGTGGAGAGTACAGGGAGTACAGAGATTGTGTCTCCTCTGTCCTGACGACATTATGTGGAGAGTACAGGGAGGACAGAGATTGTGTCTCCTCTGTCCTGACAACATTATGTGGAGAGTACAGGGAGGACAGAGATTGTGTCTCCTCTGTCCTGACGACATTATGTGGAGAGTACAGGGAGGACAGAGATTGTGTCTCCTCTGTCCTGACAACATTATGTGAAGAGTACAGGGAGGACAGAGATTGTGTCTCCCCTGCTCTCCTCTGTCCTGACGACATTATGTGGAGATCACAGGGAGGACAGAGATTGTGTCTCCTCTGTCCTGACATTATGTGGAGAGTACAGGGAGGACAGAGATTGTGTCTCCTCTGTCCTGACGACATTATGTGGAGAGTACAGGGAGTACAGAGATTGTGTCTCCTCTGTCCTGACGACATTATGTGGAGAGTACAGGGAGGACAGAGATTGTGTCTCCTCTGTCCTGACATTATGTGGAGAGTACAGGGAGGACAGAGATTGTGTCTCCTCTGTCCTGACGACATTATGTGGAGAGTACAGGGAGGACAGAGATTGTGTCTCCTCTGTCCTGACGACATTATGTGGAGAGTACAGAGAGGACAGAGATTGTGTCTCCTCTGTTCTGACCACATTATGTGGAGAGTACAGGGAGGACAGAGATTGTGTCTCCTCTGTCCTGACGACATTATGTGGAGACTACAGGGAGGACAGAGATTGTGTCTCCTCTGTCCTAACGACATTATGTGGAGAGTACAGGGAGGACAGAGATTGTGTCTCCTCTGTCCTGACGACATTATGTGGAGAGTACAGGGAGGACAGAGATTGTGTCTCCTCTGTCCTGACGACATTATGTGGAGAGTACAGGGAGGACAGAGATTGTGTCTCCTCTGTCCTGACGACATTATGTGGAGAGTACAGGGAGGACAGAGATTGTGTCTCCTCTGTCCTGATGACATTATGTGAAGAGTACAGAGATTGTGTCTCCCCTGCTCTCCTCTGTCCTGATGACATTATGTGGAGAGTACAGGGAGGACAGAGATTGTGTCTCCTCTGTCCTGACGACATTATGTGGAGAGTACAGGGAGGACAGAGATTGTGTCTCCCCTGCTCTCCTCTGTCCTGATGACATTATGTGGAGAGTACAGGGAGGACAGAGATTGTGTCTCCTCTGTCCTGACGACATTATGTGGAGAGTACAGGGAGGACAGAGATTGTGTCTCCTCTGTCCTGACGACATTATGTGGAGAGTACAGGGAGGACAGAGATTGTGTCTCCTCTGTCCTGATGACATTATGTGAAGAGTACAGAGATTGTGTCTCCCCTGCTCTCCTCTGTCCTGATGACATTATCTGGAGTACAGGGAGGACAGAGATTGTGTCTCCCCTGCTCTCCTCTGTCCTGACATTATGTGAAGAGTACAGGGAGGACAGAGATTGTGTCTCCTCTGTCCTGATGACATTATGTGGAGAGTACAGGGAGGACAGAGATTGTGTCTCCCCTGCTCTCCTCTGTCCTGACGACATTATGACTTCTACTGAAGAATGCAGGATTTTGTCAAGGGTTTCAGACAGGGCAGGATTTCATAGAAAGTTTCCAGGTACCGGCGTCCTCATATGTCATGTTTTATCTATTCCTGAAAATTTGGATGACAACCAATATGGGCGCCATGACCTTCCAACAGGGGTCATGACTCAGCTTTCCTAGAGTCCTGAAAAGCAGATCTTCATGGGTTGCCACCCAGCTTTCCTAGACTACAGAATGGTAATTATGGGCAAAGTCTAGTGAGGGGGGCCTTCACACTTCTCTCCAGCACTGGAAGGGTCACTATGTTTGTCCTGACCCCGGGGTGGAAAGTGTTTCATCTTCCCAGAGTCTCAGACGTCTTATTTCTAGAACATCAGACTTCATCCTTCACCGAGTGATAACAGAGCCCTGTGATTGTCAGGGGGCGTGGAGCTCAGCCAATCAGGAGCAGGGGCTGGTGGAGGGCCCGGCCCTGGAAAGGCTGTGTCGTTACCGGACCCCGGGGGACACCGGATCCCAAGAATGAAGGAACATGACATCCCCAAACTGTACAGAGGAAATATAGCATGGAGGGTGGGACCGTATCACAAAGGAGTGGCTTAGATACACTGACTCTGCATCACACATGAAAGGATTAGATACACCATTCAGCAGACAGTATCACACAGGATAGGATTAGATACACAGCTCAGCAGACAGTAGCACACAGGATAGGATTAGATACATAGCTCAGCAGACAGTATCACACAGGATAGGATTAGATACACAGCTCAGCAGACAGTATCACACAGGATAGGATTAGATACACAGCTCAGCAGACAGTATCACACAGGATAGGATTAGATACACAGCTCAGCAGACAGTATCACACAGGATAGGATTAGATACACAGCTCAGCAGACAGTATCACACATGATAGGATTAGATACACAGCTCAGCAGACAGTATCACACAGGAGAGGATTAGATACACAGCTCAGCAGACAGTATCACACATGATAGGATTAGATACACAGCTCAGCAGACAGTATCACACAGGATAGGATTAGATACACAGCTCAGCAGACTGTATCACACAGGAGAGGATTAGATACACAGCTCAGCAGACAGTATCACACATGATAGGATTAGATACACAGCTCAGCAGACAGTATCACACAGGATAGGATTAGATACACAGCTCAGCAGACAGTATCACACAGGATAGGATTAGATACACAGCTCAGCAGACAGTATCACACATGATAGGATTAGATACACAGCTCAGCAGACAATATCACACAGGATAGGATTAGATACACAGCTCAGCAGGCAGTATCACACAGGATAGGATTAGATACACAGCTCAGCAGACAGTATCACACAGGAGA
Organism: Bufo bufo; assembly: GCF_905171765.1. Taxonomy (NCBI): domain Eukaryota; kingdom Metazoa; phylum Chordata; class Amphibia; order Anura; family Bufonidae; genus Bufo; species Bufo bufo. The sequence goes on from NC_053391.1 coordinate 686,534,943, forward strand.
GGATTAGATACACAGCTCAGCAGACAGTATCACACAGGAGAGGATTAGATACACAGCTCAGCAGACAGTATCACACAGGATAGGATTAGATACACAGCTCAGCAGACAGTATCACACAGGATAGGATTAGATACACAGCTCAGCAGACAGTATCACACAGGAGAGGATTAGATACACAGCTCAGCAGACAGTATCACACATGATAGGATTAGATACACAGCTCAGCAGACAGTATCACACAGGAGAGGATTAGATACACAGCTCAGCAGACAGTATCACACAGGATAGGATTAGATACACAGCTCAGCAGACAGTATCACACATGATAGGATTAGATACACAGCTCAGCAGACAGTATCACACAGGATAGGATTAGATACACAGCTCAGCAGACAGTATCACACATGATAGGATTAGATACACAGCTCAGCAGACAGTATCACACAGGATAGGATTAGATACACAGCTCAGCAGACAGTATCACACAGGATAGGATTAGATACACAGCTCAGCAGACAGTATCATACAGGATAGGATTAGATACACAGCTCAGCAGACAGTATCACACATGATAGGATTAGATACACAGCTCAGCAGGCAGTATCACACAGGATAGGATTAGATACACAGCTCAGCAGACAGTATCACACAGGATAGGATTAGATACAGTAGGTCAGCAGACAGTATCACATATAATAGGATTAGATACACAGCTCAGCAGACAGTATCACACAGGAGAGGATTAGATACACCGTTCAGCAGGCAGTATCTCACAGGATAGGATTAGATACACAGCTCAGCAGACAGTATCACACAGGATAGGATTAGATACACAGCTCAGCAGACAGTATCACACAGGATAGGATTAGATACATGCTCAGCAGACAGTATCACACATGATAGGATTAGATACACATTTCAGCAGACAGTATCGCAGATGATTGGATTAGATACACAGCTCAGTAGACAGTATCACACAGGATAGGATTAGATACACAGCTCAGCAGACAGTATTACACATGATGAGATTAGATACACAGCTCAGCAGACAGTATCACACAGGATAGGATTAGATACACAGCTCAGCAGACAGTATCACACAGGATAGGATTAGATACATGCTCAGCAGACAGTATCACACATGATAGGATTAGATACACATTTCAGCAGACAGTATCGCAGATGATTGGATTAGATACACAGCTCAGTAGACAGTATCACACAGGATAGGATTAGATACACAGCTCAGCAGACAGTATTACACAGGATAGGATTAGATACACAGCTCAGCAGACAGTATCACACAGGATAGGATTAGATACACAGCTCAGCAGACAGTATCACACAGGATAGGATTAGATACATGCTCAGCAGACAGTATCACACATGATAGGATTAGATACACATTTCAGCAGACAGTATCGCAGATGATTGGATTAGATACACTGTTATCTGGGATGTTACGGGTGGACATTACAGGTTCCGTGCTGTTCCTTCACACGTGTTCTCCGCTCCTTGGAGGGATGGCCGGCGTCTGGAAGGATCAGTGAGCACGTTGTGTAGTTTGTACGTCATACAAAAGTCGTAAGATTTTGCACAAGCAGCATTTTGGGAAAAGGGGGCAGGGGTGTAGCTATAGGGGGTGCCTAGGGATACTAATGGTGTTGCGTTGGAGGGGGCAGATGGAACGGAGTAACACAGGACTGTAGGGTCTGACTACACAGGGTTTGGATGTAGTCTGTAACCATGGCGACTGAAAGGTCTGCACAGGAGATGGATAGGCAAAACTTTGTAAATCAGGAGTAGGCGACCTCTGGCACTCCAGCTGTTGTGAAACTACAACTCCCAGTATGCATACTTCCTGTACTCTGAACTCTCACAGAAATGAATGGAGCATGCTGGGAATTGTAGTTTCACAAAAGCTGGAGTGCCGAAGGTTGCCGACCCCTGTTGTAGATACTGTAGATATTTGCATTGCTTGCGGCCCTGTGACCTGAGCAGTCATCTATGGGATTGCTACTTATGCAATTGCCTCACATATTCAGATATGACATCAAGCAATAGACATATAATAGTGGACATAACAGTGAAGAACTCACGTGCACCAGGGGCACCTGGGATGGGCATGAAACCATTCTGGGCACGGTGTGTATGATAGAACCGAGCCGGAGCAGACGAATCTGCAGTACCGTGATAAGGCGCTGATGAGTCATAACGTCCCGACCTCCAGAGGCTGCGGCCTCTAATAGACTCCGTGTTTCAGTTCTTCACCATCATCAAGATTTCTGCTTGCTGTCATTGAATAGGAACATTCATTGTTTACAGTCAGAGGACGGCAACCCATCACATGCCTCCCAACTGTCCTGGATCCAGCAGGACAGTCCGGGATTTCACGGGCCTTCGCTACTGTGTTGGGGGTCAAATTGGGGGGGCATTATTGATGTGAGGTGGGGGAAGGGGCACTAAAAGGATATCAACAAAACCAGTTGGGGTATATAAAGTTAAATATTGTAATAAAAACACATCACCACAACGTAAACCTGATTAGATAATTCATTTGATTGACATCAGAAATGAAACATGATCGGCACTATAGTGGTGGTCTTAGAAACAGTGCAATAGTAAACAGGCTGGTAATACAGTAACTAAAGGGAGGCTTTGTATACACATGGAACCTATGGCCACTCTCAGGGGCGCACCACCAATGAGGCGATCGGTAGGGGCAAGAGGGGGGCAGCGGAAGGGCCATGGGCAGTGAGCGCTTTCATTGTGGCTGCTCATGATTAGCAGATCACAAATAGCAAACCAACCAAAATCCTGTGCTACGGCAGGCCGCCACCACGCCCCGACGCACGCTTCGCGGTCAGCCGGTGCGGTAACAATGAGGAGTATATATACTAATATGGCCGAGATATTGACCAGTGGGTGTAGAAAAGTGTGATAAGCCGAACCAAAGAGCAGCAACAAAATAAATAATCAGATTCATGATTGCCACAACCTGGTAGAATAAAACCTCATGTTCACACTACTCCTGATGAGAAAAGCACCACAGAAGGCATGTTTGTCCTGCTCTCCTCAGCCTCTACTGAGTACTGTCAGCAGTTTAGCATGGTCAGAACTGCTGACAGACTTCCTTTTCAGCCGTACAGTACAGGGGCATTTATTAATACAAAAGGCCTCAAGACTGAATCGTTCTCTCGTATACCGCTGAAAGAGGCGGTGCTCTCCAGGGGCCAATCGGGAACTTAAACTGGTCCTAAAAAAGAAATAAAATAAAAGTGGGTCCAGATTGGCAGAAATCAGGGACTATACAAGCAGGTGGGGTCTGTTAGGCATTAAACAGTTGCTGAGAACATAAAGCTGGAATCTGACTGGTTGCAACTTCACCTTCATAACAACCAATCAAGTCATGGCTTTAATTTTCCAAAGGGCCGCTTAGAAATGAGAGCTGGAATCTTATTGGCTGCCTCCTCACCTTCATAACAACCAATCAAGTCATGGCTTTAATTTTTCAAAGGGCCTCTTAGAAATGAGAGCTGGAATCTTATTGGCTGCCTCCTCACCTTCATAACAACCAATCAAGTCATGGCTTTAATTTTTCAAAGGGCCTCTTAGAAATGAGAGCTGGAATCCTACTGGCTGCCTCCTCACCTTCATAGCAACCAATCAAGTCATGGCTTTGATTTTCCACAGGGCCTCTTAGAAATGAGAGCTGGAATCGTATTGGCTGTCTCCTCACCTTCATAACAACCAATCTAGTGATGGCTTTCATTTTCCAAAGGGCCTGTTAGAAATGAGAGCTGGAATTTTATTGGCTGCCTCACCTTCATAGCAACCAATCAAGTCATGGCTTTCATTTTCCAAAGGGCCTATTAGAAATGAGGGCTGGAATCTTATTGGCTGCCTCCTCACCTTCATAACAACCAATTAATTCTGGTAACTAGATAGGATTCTTTCGTGACAGCGCGTAACCATGACGATATGCTGCCAAATTGAGGTCCAGTTCACCCTCATGTACGTTATTTCTGTGACCCTTTAATGGGTGTGACCCTTGGCAGTGCCCGCATGTTATTATAATGCCAGCCTTTAGGCTGACATCTAAAACTGGGTGAAAGGTTATGGCGAGGCTGGTCCCGAAGCAGGAGATTTTCCTGGCAGCGGACCCCGCAGCTCACACTCTCCATTCACCGGGGTCTTATTTATTTACCAGCCAATGCAAAAAATGAATTGGCAGGCAGAGCCAATTCAATCAGCAGGACTGATGCACAAGTGAGACATTTGGGGAGATTTATCAAAAGTGGGGCCCATAGCAACCAATCAGAATGACCCTTTCATTTTCCAAAGGAGCTGTGAAAAATGAAAGGTGGAATCTGATTGGCTGTTATGGGTAAGTTTTCCTTTGCACCACTTTTTTTTTATAAATCTCCCCATTGCGTTGGTAGGAATCAGCGTCATAGATGGACACGGGGCAGATTCAAAATCCACCCTGAGGTCACACAGAAGAAGAGGAGCAAGCACAGTCTGCACTGATGGCCCCGACACGTGGCAGCATCAGGACCCTTTGATCCGCCATGTTCTGATGCTAGGAGCGTCAGGTCCTTATGTACCCGGCCAGCGTTCCTGGAAGATCTATTACAGTATTATACCAAAGAAGAAACCGAGGGGGGCGCTATGCACTAGCCCACCGGGACGTCTAAAAATCGGATGTGTCTAAATCCCAGGCCAAGGGGATCTCTGCAGTCTCTTCACTTTGCCGCAGTCCATGGAGTCCACTGAAAGGGTTAATCCACCCGCTCTTTCGTTAAGGCCTCATGCATACGACCGTAGCAGGTCAGTGCCCATATTGCGGCCTGCAAACAGCGGTCCGCAATATACAGGTACCAGCCGTTTGCGCACCGTATCACGGATGTAGACCCATTGGGTCCGCAATCCGGAAGATACGGTGCGGTGTGGAATGGAGGCACGGATCAGAAGCCCACGGAAGCACTACGGAGCGCTGTCCGTGCACCCGCACAGCAAAAAAGTACTGCATGCACTACTTTTTTTGCAGTGTGAATCGTTGGATGGGTCCGCGTCTGAAGGCAGCGGGAACATGGTCCGTGCCTGTGCATTGTGGACTGCAATTTGCGGTCCCCGCAGCACGGGCACGGTCGTGTGCATGAGGCCCGAGTCAAATTTTTGTTACTTTGTCTCCAGTTGTTTATGTGACTTTTTCTTTTGTTTTATGACCCAGAAGCAGGAGGCGATAGGCTTTTACCATATTTTAACCCTTTTGCACGCTGTGCTGTCCGTGTAGTTGGCAGAACCTGTCCTGCTGAGATGAGCTGACCCCCTGCTGCAGTGGTCATGATCAGAGTTAACTACGATCCTGGCAGTTTAACCACAGCCTAAGGTCCCTTTCACACGAGTTTTCCGCGCGGGTGCAATGCGTGACGTGAACGCGTAGCACCCGCACTGAATCCTGACCCATTCATTTCTATGGGTCTGTGCAAATTTGTTTCACACATCAGTTCTGCGTTGCGTAAAAAACGCAGCATGTTCTATATTCTGCATTTTTCACGCAGCCCTGGCCCCATAGAAGTGAATGGAGCTTCAGTGAAAAACGCATTGGAAGGGCTCAGTCACACGAACAAGTGATGCCCGTGCTGTGGACCGCAAATTGCGCATGGGGATTGCAGACCCATTCACTTGAATGGGTCCGCGATCCCTCAGTTCCGCAAAAAGATAGAGCATGTTCTATCTTTTTGTGGTGCGGAGCCACGGAACGGAACCCCAGAAAGTACTCTGTAGTGCTTCCGTAGTGTTCCGTTCCGCGTCTCTGGATTTGCGAACCCATTGAAATGAATGGGTCCGCATCCGTGATGCGGAATGCACACGGAACGGTGCCCATGTATATCGGATCCGCAAATGTGGTCCGCAATACGGCAGCGGGCATCACACGTTCGTGTAAACGAGCCCTAATCCGCGTTTTTCACTGATGGTTGCTAGGAGATGTTGTTTGTAAACTTTCAGTTTTTTATCATGCGCATGAAAAACGCATCAAAACACATTACACCCGCACGGAAAAAACTGAACAACTGAACGCAATCGCAGACAAAACTTGCTTGCAAAATGGTGTGAGTTTCACTGAACGCATCCTGAACGCATCCGGACCTAATCCGTAATAGGGTGACTGTCATAATACACTGCAAAAAGATGTAAAAAAAAGTGATACATAATTGCTATCACCGTATCCCTACGTACTGTAAGGGCTCATGCACACGACACGTGTTTTTGGTCCTCATCCGATCCGCATTTTTTGCGTGTTCTCCACATCCATGTCCGTTCCGCAGCTCCACACAAAATAGAACATGTCCTATTCCTGTCCGTTTTATAGACAAGGATAGGACTGTTCTGTAGATGGCAGGACGTTCCTTTCCGCAAAATTCAGAACGCAAACGCCCGGTATCCGTGTTTTTGCGGATCTGCGATTTGTGGACCACGAAAACGGCTACGGCCGTGTACATGAACCCAAAAGCTAACATTATTTATTCCACATGGTGAACGCTGTGGAAAAACCCAGAATTTGTTTTACTGTAACCTCACCTCCAAAAAATGGCTAAAAAGAGATTTTAAAAAAGCCATATGCACCCCTCAATATGGTGACACAAAAAAAAAAAACAATGGGGGTCAGCTACTAAATTTTTGACGCCAGTTTAGATGTAAAAAAAAAAAAAAAAAAAAAGTCACAAGACCCCATTTTGCTAAATGCCCATGCGGCAATATTTTGACCCATGGGCGTTTTTACACTGTCTTCGCTACTTGGGAGTGGCGGGGGCGTGACGGGGAACGGGAGGTTGGCCCCAACAGATTTATGCCTCATGCACACGACCGTTCTGTTTTTTGCGGTCCGCAAAAAACGGAAGCCGCCCGTGTGCCTTCCGCAATTTGCGGAACGGAACGGGCGGCCCATTGTAGAAATGCCTATTCTTGTCCGCAAAACGGACAAGAATAGGACATGCTTTATTTTTTTGCGGGGCCACGGAATGGAGCAATGGATGCGGACAGTACACGGTGTGCTGTCCGCATCTTTTGCGGCCCCATTGAACTGAATGGGTCCGCACCCGAGCCGCAAAAAATGCAACTCGGATGCGGACCAGAACAACGGTCGTGTGCATTTCCAGCATTTCTATCCAGGGGCTGGAATAGTTTGGACACCAGGCACACGGACTGCTGACGGTGGACCTACTTTATGGTGAGGAGCATCCTTCAGCAGCGCAGGGGGGCAAAGAGAGACCGTTGTAAAATGCAGCGTTTTTTTGTAAATGACCCCCAATGATTTTTGTGAAAAACTGTGCTTTATTGTGCAAAAGTAAAAATAAAATTATATCATATAGAAAAGAATATAAATAAAACAAATGAAAAAAACGATATACCGTAAATTTGGGATCGCTGTAATCGTACTGAACCAGAAAATAAAATGATCGTGTTATTGCGCCGCAATAGTTGCAAGGGTTTTCCGAGATTTTTTTCTACTGATGACCTCTCTTTTGGACAGGTCACCATTATCTGATCGGTGGAGGCCTGACTCCCGAGACCCCCGCCGATCAGCTGTTTGAGAAGTCACCGGCGCTCCTGTAAGCGCCACGGCATTCCCGCAGCTCCCTCGGCACAGGGCCAAACGTAGTACAGCGCTGTACTTGATATCGCACTCAGTGCCGTTCACTTCTATGGGGCTGAGCTTCGCCTTGGCCACGTGATCGATGAACGCAACGTCAGTGGCCTAGGAAAAGCAGCGAGAGGGACGCGGTGCTCACACCGCCGGTGCCTTCTCAAACAGCTGATCGGCGGGGGGTCCCGGGTGTTGGATGACCTATCCTCGGAAAACCCCTTTAAACAGTAAAAAAAAAAAAAAATTCATTTTGGCCTCCTGGTCTTCCGGAGGGATCTACCCTGACAAGCGAGTTTTATAGAGTTTTTTTATTATAATCATTTGATAATCCAGAATATCACATAATTGGTTGGGTTTTTTTTCTTGCGCTTTTTTTGTACTACTTTTTCCTGCAGTGTTTTTAGGAGAATGGTGCGTGGAATACCGCAATGGAAATTACGCCGCAGAGCTCTGCATTATAGGAAATAACTGAAATTTAGGGTCTTTTTACATTTGTCTTTTTTTTGCACTTTCGCAAGTAAAAAACTGCGACAAAAACAGAAAAACAGCCTGAGGTACGGTAATCTCCTCACTCCAGATGAGCGCTGACGGTCAGATGAAAGTGATTATGGTCGAGTGGGGGGGACGACGACGACACATGTTAGTTTCAGGAAATGTTATGGGGGGGGTCAGTGACTCAGCACATGCAATAATTTCTGTCAGCTGGTGGTCTCAGCCAATCACAAGCCTTATTATGGGAGGTGTGTGCCCTCCTCCTGACCAGGTGGTGTCTGCGGGGCCCCCGGGTGGCGGATCTGTAGCTGTAAACATCCCAGTAAGTAGAGGACGCATTACATACGACCACTGCCATGCTGAATTACCCATGGGGCAACTGTGGGTGATGCCAATGCTCTTAGCCACTGCCGCCACTAGATGGAGCGTCATCAAACTCCTGCCTCCCAGTAATGGTGGTGACCACCACTGGTGGGCAATGACCTGGTGGTGGGTTAGGCCTTCCGGATTCTGAATATGATTTTCCGATGCTACTGGTAGGCGCTGCTCATCTTTGAAGGGGCAAAACTAGACGAGAGGAGGGATGAAATGGTCTGAAGGTAACAGCAGAGACCCCTCAGGCAGAATGGGGACTATAGCTGTGCTTTCTGCATCATGAATAGAATGCTAGAGCTACAGTAAAGACTGACACCTCCATAGCTTGAGCAGGAGGAGAAAAATAGGGGGTTGGGAAGAAGGCAGGGGTATAATTTCAGGGAAACAGCACCTATGGCTACAGCAATGGCGGCCATTAGAGATCAACACGCCTGTGGCTACGTGATCCACTCCAGACCTGACACTGAGGTCACCGCTTTCCCATCATCTGAAGTACATTTATCCCTGCCTGTCGTGTCAGGATGTTCATGCTGCCATATTGTGGTAAGACACAGGCCGCACGCAGCATGGAAGGTGTATCACAGCTAGTACCAGGGAGAAAGCGAGCTGTTGCCCATGGCAACCAAACAGCTCACTGTATTCATTTTCCAGAGGGCCTCTTGAGAAATGAGAGCTAGAATCTTATTGGCTGTCACTTCACCTTCATAGCCACCAATCGGGTTGCTGCTTTCATTTGCTGAACAGCTTCTGAGAACGTAAAGCTGTAATCTGACTGGTTGCAACTTCACAGCATCAACCAATCAAGTGATGGCTTTAATTTTCCAAAGGGCCTCTGAGAAACGAGAGCTGGAATCTTATTGGCTGCCTCCTCACCTTTATAGCAACAAATCAGCTTGTTGTTTTCATTTCCCAAAGAGCTGCTGAGAAATGAGAGCTGGAATCGAATTGGCTGCCTCTTCACTTCCATAGCAACCAATCAATTCTGGTAACCATTTAGGATTCTTTCGTGACAGCGCGTAACCATGAAGATATGCGGCCAAATTGAGGTCCAATTCGCCCTCATGTGTGTGTTATTACCGTGACCCTTGGCAGAGCCCGCATGTTATTACAAAACTGGGTAAAAGGTTGTGGCGAGGCTGGTCCTGGCAGCGGACCTCGGAGCTTACACTCTCCATTCACCAGGTCTTATTTACTTACATGGGGCCCATCAGCTGCGAGGTCATGGCGTTCCGTAACACCTTCACTTGCATCTTACGGAATTGCACTTGTTATAGAGAGAAACGTGACCCCTGTTTCATCTCTCCTAATGGCCTGCCTGTGTGTCAGTGTTCACTGCAGTGCTGGCATTCTGTTCCTGAACTAGTGAGCTCAGGATGAACAGCAGGGACGGGCCCTACATGAAAAGATCAGGGAAGGATACGAGGGGTGACTGTATAATATACAAAGTGATCGTCTTGTGCTGTGATCGGCGCATGCAGCAGAGCTCAGTGAGCGCAATGTACTGCCCGGGTACACACAATGGCCACAGGGCGTTCCGGATCCGGATTATTGGACCTTCCGGATTATTTGACCCCCTCAGGACGCGGGCGATCACCGTTATATACAAAGTTTTATTCCAAACTTTATTGACAATGAATAAATTAGACATGATGATAAATCCATGCAGAAATAATTTATCTATAAAAGAAACGCCATAAATAGTTATAATACACAACTGTATATTATATATACACAATATCACACAGTGTACCGGAGGGGGCGCCGATGAGCGTGGGGCGGCATCACCACCGCCACACAGCAGGCGAGGAGGAGTAGTGCTAGGACGGGACACTGCTCTTTCAGTCACATGATAAAGCCTGTATTATACTCCAGAGCTGCATTCACTATCCTGCAGGCTTCAGAGCTGAAATCTCCAAATATTTCCTGCTTGTCCGGTATCTGCACAGAATTAGCTCTGAAGTGCATTCACAACCTCAGCCACAGTAGCCATCTAACCGTATCCCCCCATGCATTACAGGAACTCAACTTCATTTCCAATAACAAGCAGCAGAATTATGAATGCAGCTCTGGAGTATAATACACCACTCCATTTTACAGATTCAGGCCTCCAGTGATTGGGGAGGCGGTGTTTCACTTGAAGCATCTGTGTAATGTACGGACATGGGTTATCCCCACCCGCAAGGTCTACATCATATGTGCAAGGCTGCTGCAGAACTACAAGTGACAGCACACCCAACCCCTCACGGATGTGGAGGGTCGGAGACCAGGCTGTAGATATCGCCCTCACTTTTTATTGGAAAACTGCGCTGCAAAAATCCTTGCGATGCGGTTGACCTCGGCCTCCGGTAGTTCACCACTTGACATCCGGGGGAGCTGCCGGGGGCGACGCCGGAAAGGGATCCCTCTAGAGACCGCGGTGTCATCTCCATCCTGGAAAAGAAAGGTCAGTGAGATCCTGATGGCAGGAGAGGGTACAGACAGGAGACACATACAGGGGCGGGGAGCGACCGCCAGACGCCACCCTGCATCCTGTACCCCAAGTGTCGGCGTCATCATCCTGTACCCCAAGTGTCAGTGTGTCATTATCCTGCACCCCAAGTGTCACTGTATCATTATCCTGCACCCCCAAGTGTCACTGTATCATTATCCTGCACCCCCAAGTGTCAGCGTCATTATCCTGCACCCCAAGTGTCACTGTATCATTATCCTGCACCCCCAAGTGTCACTGTATCATTATCCTGTACCCCAAGTATCATTATCCTGTACCCCAAGTGTCAGCGTCATTATCCTGCACCCCAAGTGTCAGTGTCATTATCCTGTACCCCAAGTTTCACTGTCATTATCCTGTACCCCAAGTTTCACTGTATCATTATCCTGTACCCCAAGTTTCACTGTATCATTATCCTGTACCCCAAGTATCATTATCCTGTACCCCAAGTGTCAGCGTCATTATCCTGCACCCCCAAGTGTCAGCGTCATTATCCTGCACCCCCAAGTGTCAGCGTCATTATCCTGCACCCCCAAGTGTCAGCGTCATTATCCTGCACCCCCAAGTGTCAGCGTCATTATCCTGTACCCCCAAGTGTCAGCGTCATTATCCTGCACCCCCAAGTGTCAGCGTCATTATCCTGCACCCCCAAGTGTCAGCGTCATTTCCCTGGGCTCCCAGTGTCTGCCGCAGACAGTAAGTTCCCACACAGGGCCGGGGGGGCGGTGGTGCGGGGGTCGGCAGCTGCGGTTCCTCCTATCAGCTCTCAAGGCCAAATTTGCAGCTAATTTCGGAAGCAGCTGATTTGGCTCTGGCGGCCGGACAGAACCGGCTGATGATGATCAGGCTCTGAACTCTGTACACAGTGTCCTCAGGACCCCGTGATGTCATCGGTAAGACGCTGCACCCGCTGGATGACATAATACAGGACCTTTCTGGTCTGTTCCCCACCACGAGGAAGATTACAGCCCAGCTTTATGCAGACCCTGAATGGTGCATATATATATATATATATTCACATTACTAGATATGGAAACATCCGCTCTTCCTCTTTCTCCCCAGGAAAGTGTCAGTCTTCACTGTCCTTCTGGCATTTTATTAATGAACCAGGAGGCTCTGGCTGAGCAGGACCTCATCAATCTTGGATTGTTGAGTGAACAGAACTCCCTGTGGGTCTAGTGCTGATTCTGTAGAGGAAAGCGTTAACCCCTATACGGGCGCAGCCCTCTTTTTGTTTGCCATCTCCAAGAAAAACCGGTTGTCAGAAACAAAAAGATGGAGAAGAAAACATGTTTGTGACACGGCAGGAACATTCTCAGCTCCGTGACCTGCGGAGGACGACGCGCTCTTTCCATACCACAGACGTGTTTACTGCATTCCTGGCCTGGGAACCTGCCCGCTGCTGGAGCGGCCCTGGCACCTGCTGGGGGCGTCACTGACAACCCTCCCCTCCCCCGAGAGGTCGCACCTCGTATTCAGACCAGGTCTCTGAGGTTTCATCTATTTTGTCGTCTGCACGAATAATGGATACCGGCCGTGGGTATCCCGCAATATTCGCGGCCCCATTGTCACCTTAAAATCTCTGCTTGCTGTCAGTAAAAAAAGATCACTCCCAGACCAAAACCCAGTTCTGACCACATAAATTCTCACAGCTGAGGGTCTGTTACAATTGTATCCAGTCCAGATAATCCTCTGTGATCAGCAGCACAGATCTCTCTCCTCTGCAGTTTGTTACAATGTATCAGGGTGGATTACCTCCAGTAGCCATTGACACTGTGTGACCTAGTCCTGCTCACGTGGCAGGGTTTGCTACAATGTATCAACCTGCCTCCAGGTTACTAGCATTAACCCACCCCATTTATAGGGAAGCCACCACAGGCGATGACAATTTGGATTATGAAGGACTCTTCTTATACCCACATACTCTCCTCTGGAAACCATCAGTATTCCTGTACCAGCCAGTCTGAAGAGAATGGCCGCACTGGTGGAGACCCCTCAATGCCCATCCCTCTGCTGGCTGACGGAAAAGATGGCGTGCGCTGATAATTGTTGGAAAAGTCAGTGCAAAATCTGAATTATTCCATTTTCTTTTGAATTTAACTGATTTTCCGATTTTGCTCTGGTCTTATAGGTCCAAGAAAAAAATAAAAAAAGACGGTGCCCTCTAGTGGCTGCCACTGAGAACTGCATATTTCTAGGGAAAACTTAAGTAGAAGGGCGCATTCATACGACTGCGCTGTGTTTTGCGGTCTGCAAATTGCGGATCCACAAAACATGGATGCCTCCCGTGTGCGTTCTGCAATTTGTATAACGGAGCGGACGGCCCATTATAGAAATGCCTATTCTTGTCCGGACAATACATGCTCTAGATTTTTTGCAGGGATTCGAACAGCATACGGTGTGCTGTAGGTCCGCACCTGTTCCGCAAAATTGTGGAAGGGATGCGGACCCTGAATGTGGAATTTCCTCTGACACTACGGAGCAGGGACTCCGCGACGGCTAGGCTCGTCTGCCTCCGCGGCAGTTTTGCCGCAGATCTCAGACATGATTGACATGCCGGAACATTTGAAAACTGTAATGCAAAAGTCGTAGATGAGACTTGTGTCATCTCTGGTACTGTAATATGCTGCGGCTTCTCCGCACGGAATAACTGCACATATACTGCAATGTCTGCAGGTACCTTTATGTCTACTACTCCAATCACATCCAGAGCTGCAATATTGTGTCTCTAATCCAGTCACATGCATCACTGCCTTCTACTCCAGTCACATGCAGAGCTGCGTCACTGCCTTCTATTCCAGTCACACGCATCACTGCCTTCTACTCCAGTCACATGCAGAGCTGCATCACTGCCTTCTACTCCAGTCACATGCAGAGCTGCATCACTGCCTTCTACTCCAGTCACATGCAGAGCTGCATCACTGTCTTCTACTCCAGTCACATGCCGAGCTGCATCACTGTCTTCTACTCCAGTCACATGCCGAGCTGCATCACTGTCTTCTACTCCAGTCACATGCAGAGCTGCATCACTGTCTTCTACTCCAGTCACATGCAGAGCTGCATCACTGTCTTCTACTCCAGTCACATGCAGAGCTGCATCACTGTCTTCTACTCCAGTCACATGCCGAGCTGTATCCCTGTCTTCTACTCCAGTCACATGCAGAGCTGCATCACTGCCTTCTACTCCAGTCACATGCAGAGCTGCGTCACTGCCTTCTATTCCAGTCACACGCATCACTGCCTTCTACTCCAGTCACATGCAGAGCTGCATCACTGTCTTCTACTCCAGTCACATGCCGAGCTGCATCACTGCCTTCTACTCCAGTCACATGCAGAGCTGCATCACTGCCTTCTACTCCAGTCACATGCAGAGCTGCGTCACTGCCTTCTACTCCAGTCACATGCAGAGCTGCGTCACTGCCTTCTATTCCAGTCACACGCATCACTGCCTTCTACTCCAGTCACATGCAGAGCTGCATCACTGCCTTCTACTCCAGTCACATGCCGAGCTGCATCACTGTCTTCTACTCCAGTCACATGCCGAGCTGCATCACTGTCTTCTACTCCAGTCACATGCAGAGCTGCATCACTGTCTTCTACTCCAGTCACATGCAGAGCTGCATCACTGTCTTCTACTCCAGTCACATGCAGAGCTGCATCACTGTCTTCTACTCCAGTCACATGCAGAGCTGCATCACTGTCTTCTACTCCAGTCACATCCAAAGCTGTAGCACTGTCTTTTACTCTAGTCACATGCAGAAATGCACTACTGAGTCTTCTACTCTAGTCACATACAGAGATGCATCAGTCACTATACAACTCTGCAGTCCACCAAAATTGTGGAAACCTCAGCCAAGCTGTTGGGGTGGGGCATCTAACGGCAGAGAGAATGCAGCTTTGGATATGACTAGAGACATGTTATGGAGATTCTGACTGTTGATATTACAGATGATGAATGTCCTCAGTGCAGAGGCCGGACCTCCAGACAGAGCAGAAAGGTGTGGAAGATGGGGGTAATATGCCCGTGCTTACTGGTAATGTGGCTGGCACTGCTGGGAGGTACTTTGTGCTCCGGGGGACTGTTGGGGTGGGATTCGTGTGTGAATATGGCAGGGATGGCCAACCTGCGGCTCTCCAGCTGTTGCAAAACTACAACTCCCAACATGCCCAGACAGCCTACAACTATCAGCCTACAGCAGGGCATGGTGGGAGTTGTAGTTATACAACAGCTGGCCATGCCTGCAATATGGTATTGGCACTGCTGAGGGTTATAATGCCCATAGGAAGGGGGTACCTGGTTGGCACTGCTGGGGGTTATAATGTGCGTAGGAAGGGGGTACCTGGTTGGCACTGCTGGGGCTATAATGTGCGTAGGAAGGTGGTACCTGGTTGGCACTGCTGGGGCTATAATGTGCGTAGGAAGGTGGTACCTGGTTGGCACTGCTGGGGTTATAATGTGCATAGGAAGGTGGTACCTGGTTGGCACTGCTGGGGTTATAATGTGCATAGGAAGGGGGTACCTGGTTGGCACTGCTGGGGTTATAATGTGTATAGGAAGGTGGTACCTGGTTGGCACTGCTGGGGTTATAATGTGCGTAGGAAGGTGGTACCTGGTTGGCACTGCTGGGGTTATAATGGGCATAGGAAGGGGGTACCTGGTTGGCACTGCTGGGGTTATAATGTGCGTAGGAAGGTGGTACCTGGTTGGCACTGCTGGGGTTATAATGGGCATAGGAAGGGGGTACCTGGTTGGCACTGCTGGGGGTAATGCGGGCACTGGTATACAGTAGGTGATGCTGGAGCAGAAGGTGAGACACTCTGGATGTGAGGATACTATAATAGTGCAAATAACACAGACGCCACCTAGTGGTCACACATCACACTGCAGAAGAGTCTGTTCCATGGGGCATCATATGTCTATGTGGTCTCCATGCGGTGTAGTGATATGTCCCGGAGCGTCTGCTTCAATAATGAGGATTTCTAGAACATTGTGACAGATGAAATGACACGCACCTTCTGAGCGGAGGGGAGCGCGGGAGAAAGGCTCAAGAACCTCATGGAGGCCTCCAAGTGCTCCGGGGGAAGGAAGAAGTTTGGGAGAAGCACCGGATCCGAGCTGGAGCAGGAGAACGTTAAGGAGAAGATCAGTGCATGGCGATTCCAGCTACAGAAGTCACATGCCGGTGTAACAGAACATCCATCCGATCTCCGCGCCTGCGCAGTGTGGGGGTAGGGAGATATGATGGCCATTTTTTCTGTTAAATATATATATATATTTAACAGAAAAAAATGGCCATCAGATCTCCCTACCCCCACACGGCGCAGGCGCAGAGATCGGATGGATGTTCTGTTAGCCGCGCTTGCGCACTGAGCCGTAATCTTTCCCTACCCCAAGGCTGGTGACGCTCTCCGGCGCATGCGCAGTGTCCCGGTGTCCAGCTGAACTCCGTTGCGAGATTTCCCTAAACCGTCGTTTTGCGCATGCGCAGATCGGCACGCCTCCTCACGTCATTTCCGGTGCGACCGGAAGTTACGAGGTAGGGAAATCTCACGAAGTAGGGTAATGTAACGTTACATCTGCGAGCTGAACATATCGGCTGCACATACCTCTCTCCTGTCCTGATAGTTTGTTACAATGTATCAGTTCAGATAAAAGATATCATTCTGAAGTCCAGGCTGTTTACCTCACACAGACCCGGCACAGTCCTTATGCTTCTCACAGCTGAGTGTTTGCTACAACTGTATCTGGTCAAGACAATCCGCATGGAACTTAACAGTGTGGCTTTCTGGCTGATACAAAGCAGCAAAGTATCAGGACAGCAAAGAGGATAACCCCCAGCAGATACAATCATGAGAATTAATTCTGTACAGGTTTTTCAGCTTCTGGATGTAAACGAGAAGGTTTACGTTCATGGTCAGCAATCAGAGATCTTGAAAATGGTGACATCTCCTAGAAAATTGCTGAAAGCTTTGATATCCATGATGTCAGAAAATTTCCTTAAATGGGTTCTCCGGGTTTTTACCTAAACTCTCTTTTTCAGCTATCCTGAGGAAGGAAGAGAGTTTCCGCAGAATTTAACCCTTCCGATGTGCCGTCGAGTCCGCAATCTCGGCTGTGGTCATGTGACTCCCTGACCGGCTGTGGGCTCTACATGCAGATACACAGGAAGACACAGAAGCACCAGGACCTCAGCGGAAGAGCCCACATCCAGTCAGGCGATCACAGCGGAGATCGCCCGTCAGCTGAAAAACTAAATTTAGGGAACGCTCCGGAAAACCCCTTTAAAGCCCTGAGTAATCTGACAGACTGGTTGCTAAGGAGTTTCTGCTTTACCTTCTAGAAAAGACTGTGGCAGTGAATCCCTAGCAACCTGACTGTCAGACGGGTCTCCAGATTGTCTGTGCCACCCACAGCAGAGGACCTTGGCATCTATTCATACAGATAAGGATACAGTAAATGCCCGCTTGTACCCTCTACCGGGCCGGTCGCTTCCTCTTCGGACATGTCCGGGTGGGTAGAGTCACCTTGCGATCTCGTCTCGTCCTCAGATTCCTCGTGATGCAGATGAGGGTCATCAGTCTCCAGCTCAGCGGAGGTTTCCTGTGCCTCTCCAGATTCTTCCTCCTCGCAGTGGTTGGAGGTGAGGATTGTGTGCCCGGTCTCTGCGTCTTGTGCCTCAATGTCGTTCTGAGCACAGCTTGGGGCTCGGAGGTCCTCGTCTGGACTCTGGGATTCACTGGATCCATCCGAGGTCAGGGTATTGGACTGATCAACCTTAAAAAGTACCTGGGAGAGGAGAGGAGGGTTCTCGGTGGGATCTTCACCGTTCTGGCTGTCGGCTGGAGAAGTCTCATCTTTTCTTGGCTTGTGTTCTATGAAGTCAGGCTCAGTGTCTGAGTCCATGCTGGACCAGGGGCTGGTCCTATCTGTCAGGGTGGAGATTTCATTAAGAGTCCTTGGCTCGATGACATTTTCTTCATACTCCTCATCGCTGCTGGCATGGTAATCATCTTCTCTCAGCGGAGGATGAAAAAAGTTCTCCAAGTCATTCTCTCTACGAGTGGGGGATCCGGCTGCAGAGAATGGCGGAGTATCTGCTCTAGGGTGATCACTCTCATCATCTGACTGCTCCTGGTGACCAGTCATCTGGTTGCTCTCGGCACAAGGGGCAGGAGAAGGCTCCTGAGCTCCGGTGTCCACGTGCTGGCTGTGACTTGTAGCATCGCTCCGGCTGATGGTGGGCGGTTCTCGAAAGACATGTCGTCCCTGCAGACCTGGAGAAAAAAAAATGGCGGATCAGAATAATGATCACGCTGAGCATGGATCACAGAACATTCACCCCTTAAATGCTGGGCTTCTACATGGCTTACACAGGAAGAGTGTGACAACTACTACAGAGTCATGGGTTGTCAGCTAGCTTCTCCAAGACCCTGAGAGGCATATGAAGCCGCGGGGTCAGAGAGCATTAAAGGGATTGTGTTAAAATAGTCAACTTCTCCTATACCCACAGGATAGGAAATAAGTCACTGAACGGTGGGGGTCCGACTGCGGGAACTCGTGCTGCTGCTCTATGGGACTGCCAGAGATACCCAAGTGCTGGACCCGAATGAAAGGAGTGGCAGCAGGAAGGCTCGTCTGCCACCCCTTCATACTGGGCACAGGACCCCCTTTCTGTTGATCAGCGGTGGTCCGACTACTGGGACCCCCACTGGTCAGATACTTATCTCCTACTGCTGTGATGGCTAACCTCCAGCACTCCGGCTATGGTAAAACTACAACTCCCAAGATGCTCACTTGCTTCGCTGTTCTCAGAATTGCACAGAAATGAATAGAGCATGCTGGGAGTTGTAGTTTCACCACAGCTGGAGTGCCGGAGGTCAGACATCACTGTCCTACTGTATGGATAGGGTTATAAGTTTCTATCTTGGTACAACCCCTTTATATCTCCCCTTCAACCTATCCTGCTATACCTGTTTAAGTGTCAGTATTTACTAATGTTCTGGCATTACACTCATAAACTAAAAAGATCAATGTTTTTACCGCTGAGGAGGTCGCTGACTTGGGACACTAACAGACTGGATTTTGTCAGCAGCAGACGAGTTTCGGTATCTTCGGAGCTCGGGGGTTTTGGCTCCACATTCTGCAGGGACGCTCCTTCCGCTGGTTCTGTGTTGGACAGACTGCGGTACAACTTCTGGTTGAAATACTTCTGGATATCATCAAGTTCGCCGAGATTCCTCCTGCAAACAGACGAAACATTGCTTATTTAATCAGAACTAATTGAGGCTTTGCCTGTTTTCAAGATATCTGCTTGCTGCTGGTGAATGGAAATAGGCTTATTTACATGCTGATTGGTTTCATACCTTCCTGCCCCATGACGCTCTGGTGGTCCGCGCTGCCTCCGCTTTCTCCATCTTCTGTCCCCGCGCTGTTTATATATATCCATCTGGCTATGGGCATGGAAACATGCACCGCTCCAGCCAATGACTGGCTTCAAAAGGTGACATGCTGCTTGTGACCACATCACCGCTGAATCCAGTCATTGGCTGCAGCCGTGCATGTCACCATGCAGGGACCGGATGACGGAGACAGAACAGAGGACCTAAGCTGCGTGGAGCAGGTAAGTATGAATATTCTGTTGCAGGGACCATAGTGTTAAAAAATGTATTTTACTGGAAACCCCCTTTAAAAGGTTTCCATTCACTGAAAGCAAAGAGATCAAGGTTTTTGACGGACCCCGCCCATGCAGTCAACTAAGAATTGTCGCCTGCAAGACCACTCGGCCCACGCAGCGACCATCACGATTCCTCCTAGCCCAACAAGCGCCCACCGCTTTGGGGGAGTGAGCCGTGACACCTAAGGGTGGAACCCCGCTCCGAGCGCGGTAAGCTGCAGCACTTCCAGACCGAATCCAACGTGCAATCGCCCTTTGTAGGCCGCCAATCCCCAGCGAGGACCCTCCTGAGAGAAAAAGGGATCCGTACGCAGAGAGGGACCGGAGGCTGCTAATAATGAGTAGAGCACTGACAACGACCATAATGTAACTCCCTTCCGTAGGGTGCGAAGGAAGGGACCGTGATATGGAAGTCAGAGACCACCTTCGGGAGAAGAAGGAATGCTGAGAAAACCATATTCAGATCCCAAGGCTGTAAGGACGGTACAGAGGAACCGTACGTGACGCTCCTTGAAAGAAGATTCCCACGGGCACCAGGGAACCTGGAAAGCTGCCCAAGACGGAAGCGCCAACACCTGACCCATCAAGGAAACAAGGGCTAAACAAAAAGGTCCAACCCTTAAAGTAGAAAGGAGAAAGAAAACCCCAAAGTGAGGGGGACGTCTTGGCTTCAGAGAAGCCTCACAAGGACCTCCAGGTCCCATAACAGATACTGGCGATGCAGACTTCCTGTCCTGAATCATAGTGCGGAAGATATCCGCCGAAAAACCCTCTCCACGTTAGAACGGCGGACTCAATAGCCACGCCGTCATTGAAAAGGTCATGTAAGACTGAACCCCTTGAAAGAAGGACGTCTCTGAGTGGCGGTGACCAAGGGACGTCTCAAGGAGAACGAGGTCGGCGTACCACGCACGACGAGTCAGTTTCGGAGCGACTAGGATATGTCTGAATGTCCTCCATCCGGATCTTCCGTAGAACCCTGAGAAGGAGGGGAAGAAACTCCCGCCAAGGAGAATCAGGACCTCCATGGCGGATGCTTCCGGAACTCTGGCTCTGGAGAGAAGGCGGGAAGCCTTTGTGCAGATACCGTTAGCACACCCAGCCCAATGGAAGAGTAGGAGGAAGAATGTGGAGAGCGGCACAGCCCACCAGTTGGGACCAGATCGCGTCCGGAATGGGAAGGTAGCAACGTAGGAACTACCAAGGCATACGGGGTGACAATGAACCATGAGGTTCGCTGGAAGGGCGCTGAACAGGCGCAACTGCCAAGCTAGCTCCAGGGTAGGACCCCTACCAGAGGGGGATGTCCTACTGCAGCGACCATGAACTCGAACATTAGCGAAAAGCTGCACCAGAGAATGGGGAGTGGTGGATAGAGAATACGGAGTCAGCGAAAAGAGTCGACCCGCTGGAACGTACTCACTAGGTAAGTGCAACGGAGTATGTATTACGTATTGATGCGGACAATATCAGGACCGACTGGAGCAACAGAGGCCCATGGAGATGGGGGGTCTGTAAGACCCACAAGTGATGCTAGGAACCCCCTGGAAGACAGAGGAGGTTATAATCAGGCGCGAAAACCAGCACCAAAAGAAGGATGCAACGATGAATAGCCACCGTATCCACTGGTGGCACCCATATAACACTAGGGTAAGAGTGTCGGGCGCCTGCGAGAACCAACTGTAGCCACGCCCTCTTGAAAATAAGCAAAGGCACCTAGAGCCGCAGAAGATGCTTAGTCACTACCCGCTAGTGGATCACTAGCGGAAGGGGGAAATGCGACGGAAGCACGGTGATGTGGAAGGATAGCGGACAGTCGGAACCGTATTCAATGGTAGAGTAATTAGCTACCTAAGGAAGGTGTGAGCATACAGCAAGTACTGGTCAGTGGTAGGGAGAATACCCCACCTAAGAAGGGGGGCGAATGCCCACAGCGAGAACTAGCGCATATGGCGAGTCCTGTACCCCGTGGAGTGCAATAGTGCACCTAAGGGGGTAATGCATACAGCACATAATGTAACCAGTGACCATGTCATCGCGCCACCGATGGATCTGCATATGGCAGGTCCCGAACCCCAAGTCATTGTACTTAGTCCACCTATGGCAGGGGACAATGTATAAGGCAGGCACTGTATCCTGAAGTAGTGCAGTTACACCAAGGAAGGGGGTAATGCATACGACAGTACTGCCGGCCACCTAGACGCAATCTCTGGAAGATTGCTTCGGACTCATGTAAGGGTCCGAATTAGAGATTCTCCCCTCTTCCTGGACGGACCCTCCCCAGTGAGGGAGGGTGTGTCTGAGCATGATTTAGGGAGAAGGAGTAGGGGAGCGGAAATATTCGAGTCCTGCTGCGGTTCGCTTGAGCGTAGAGCTACCCTTCAGAATCTCGCCCCTGGCAGTTGTGGACTGCGCAGGCGGGGACTTATCAACCAAAACACCCGAGGGTGGAACGGAAACTCCCAGAGGTCTCTCCACCGGATTGCGAAGGCGGTGCATTATCAACCAAAGAACCCCGGAGGATGGATGGGAGATTCCAGCGGACCCCACTGGATTGTGCAGGTGGAGAATTATTAACCAACAACCAGGAGGGTGGATTGGGAATCCCAGAGGTCCTCCACTGTATGGCGCAGGTGGAGAATTTATCAACCAAAAGGCCCCGTAGGACAGATTGGGATCCTGCAGAGATCCTTCACTGGATTGTGCAGGTGGAGAATCATCAACCAAACGGCCCCGGAGGCTTTATTGGGAACTATGCGAGTGTGGCTGAGGAGGGGGACCCGTATGGACGGACATGTCCTTTATTATTATTTATTGGAAGCCGGCCTCAATGACAAGAGGCAGGAAGGGGTTAAATTCTCCACTCATGTACAGTATACTTAGGGGAAGGGTCCCAGATAATCAGGGACGAAGGCTGCAGCTTTTCAGAGATTGCCTTCCCCCCCACCTAATGCTGCACCGGCCGTGTCACAGATCGGCCGGACTGAATGGGGGCGTCACCCCGCCGGCTGGGCCGTTGATAGCGGGGGTCGGGCAGAGAAGGTGCGGGCCGGAGCACTGATACGGTGCACGGCTGATCGCGCTGCAGTTAACCCCTTCTGGAGCGGCACAACGGCGTCCGCTCCAAGAGGTGTAAATGTGGGAGGAGTCGGGGAGCGGAGTCTCCTCCGCATGTGTGAACGTCTGCCCTGCTGGCCGCCATATTCTTTGAGCAGGGCGGCAAAAATCGCGGCAGGAACACCGAAGCGGTGTCGGCCGAACGCAGGGTGGTTAACCCCCTCAGGAGCGACGCGCCCGGCATCCGCTCCCGAAGGGGTGGAGAAGGGTAAATTGACGCCTTGTCGGAGAGCGGGGGTCACCCCTTCAGCTACTGGCACCGTAGTCGCAGGACGCTGGAAAAGGGGGCTTGGATGGGTGACCCCTCGGCTGGCGGGATGCAGGGGAGCGAGGCTGCCCTGGTCCACCTTGTCTTCTGTGGGGGAGGCAGCAGTGCGGGTGACCGCCACTGGCCCAACTCGACCCCGGGAGAACAGGGAGGCGAGGCGTCCACTGTTGTCCCATCTGAAAAAATTTAAAAAAATAAACCAAAATATAAAATCTTCAGGAGATGCCTCCTAGTGGACATAGCTATACCACGGTCTCTGTGTCCCCCAATGAATATGGGCGAGAAAAAACAACCCTACACCTGTCCATAGCTTGTGCTTGATTTTCCACCTCAGCTTCACTGAAGTGAATGGGGCTGAGCTGCAATACCACCACCAACCTGTGGCCAGGGGGTGCTGCTGTTTTCGGGAGGAATCAGCCATCTTTTCCTAGTCCTGGACAACCCCTTTAAATACAGCATATGTGTCCTCCTCTTCATTCAGCTCTATGGGACTTGCCAGAGATAGCAGCCTACAAGCGCTCTCCTACCTCCAGCAGTCGCAGTGCACATAAGTGTCCGTCACTCCATTCAAACAAGGGAACTCACGATTGGAGGGTCCCCCATTGGTCGGACCTCTGCCAACCATACATTTATCTAATGGGACAACCCCTTTAACTCCAAGAGTTTAGGACCCTGATGTACAATCCCCACACATCCAATCCTCACCTGAGTGCAGACAGTAGAGGGGCGCGCGAGGACTGTGACAGAGCATCCATGTGCTCCGCGCTCCAAGTGTTCTGCTCCGCCTGCTGGACCGGCTCTTGGAAGCGACGTATAGTCTCCGTACGTTCCTCATGTCGTGTGGTTGGGAATATAGTCTCTCTAAGTGAGAAAAACTGAAGTCATAAGCATGGCTCCTGCAGAATACCCTGGAACATTTGTGAGATCCATAAGGTTATAGGCCCAAAACATGAGGCTGCACTACTGAAACAGGCGAATGACAACATGACCCCTTCTGATGTTTAGTGTCAGGTGTGGAGACGGTATATGTGATACTATAGATCATGGAAAAGCAGTCTTACCTGTTACCGGCTCCAGGAGGCACGTGGGCGAGGTCTGCTCTTTGGGGAAGAGGGGAAGTGGGGAACGACCCCAACAAAGCAGGACCGGGAGGGCACAGAGAAGACGGAGGTAATAGGACCTGGAGGGAAAAAACTGTATTCACAACAGAACAGATACTGAACTAAGAGGGACTCTCTGCCTTTGGGAATTTTTAGGTCCAACGAATTTCCTAATCAATCTGTAGAACGGTCAGATCTGCTAACACAGAGCTCCAAATCTGCAGCTCCCAGGGCTGCGTTATCAATGGAAAAATCACCCACCTCGGGCGGTCTTGGAGAGGCCTCATTCCTTAGCCGTTTCTGCTCCTTCAGGTGCGAGATGTTTTCCAGAGGAGTAACGGACACTTTGATTTGACCCTGGCACTGACCAGTGAAGTCTCCGATATTATACCACCCGCACACGGACTGAAAGCCAGTAAGTAAAGGGGAGAGGTCCACTGAGGCGAAGCCCAGGACTCGTTCCACATCTGTAACAAGTCAGAGACGGCTTTAGAACTGCAAAGTCTTCCTTGGGGTTTCCAGTTCGTCTCAGCTCCGGTCAGTAAGCGGTCGTTTCGCTTGCGCCCCTTAAGGCTGGCGCATGACAATTTTTTTTTAATGATAGTCTATGGTGCGATGCAACAGTCACAGAAAAATCTGTTCGAGATGGATTTTTCTGCGACTGTCGCGCCTCCACGTGACACCATAGACTATCATTATAAAAATTGTTGCGCGACAAAATGTCTTATCTCTGATCTCCTGACCCCGTAACCACTTATTAGAGCTTGATTCCCATCAAATTAATAAGAATATGACTTAAAGGGTAACGGTCATATAATTGGATTGGTCTGACTAAGTTTACCTTGGTTCCCTAGTTAATACTCTTCTATAGGTATTGAATTACCTAGTAATCGCAGACGGTTCTTTCCTCCCCCAGGCCAAGACAGCGCTGCTAGGTGTCCTCCGTCTCCCATCTTCTGGAGGGCGTAGTAGTGGGCCCTCCCGTCAGACCGGGATAGTGCCGATATTCGCGATAAAAAAATTTGCGATTAGAATATTCGCGATCAACTACTCAGGAGGAAGAGGGCGTGTTTAAGTCTGGAGAAAGCCGATTGGCTGGGGCGAGCCGAATGAATTCTGGGTAGTTAGGGAGGGAGGTCTTAGCCTCAGGGTAAGGGCATCGCCGGCCATCTTGAGAAGATAGCCAGAAAGACGTCTTGTGAGGAGCGGTTTATATGGACGGAATCTTATTAAACAAGTGGTATGTGAACACAATCATTAGTGATTGATATGGATTATCACCACAGCAGCAACAACATATATGAAAAACGGAATTCTGAGTGAAAATATGACGGTTATCCTTTAAATATATGTATTTATGAGGTCAGGGTATCAGAGACAACAGACTGACGGCTTACAGACAGACTAGTGTTTAACCCCTGTATCTCAGAAAGAACTAAACACTTGATAAAGACCAACTGAAGAAATACATTTTAGCCCCCCAAAAAATTTGTAAAATGCAATCATAAAACAAATGCCCCTGGAGGGGTCCATAGTCTTTAATGCTCAGCATCATGCATCGTACATTAAGGGTCCATTCACACGTCTGTGGTGTATCGCGGATCCGCAATACACCCGGCCGGCACCCCCGTAGAATTGCCTATTCTTGCCTGCAATTGCGGACAAGAATAGGACATGTTCTATTTTTTTCGGGAGCCGCGAACCGGAAGATCGGGGCCGCAGACAGCACACTGGAAATGTGGATGCGGGCAGCACACTGTGTGCTGTCCGCATCTCTTCCTGCCCCATAGAGAATGAACGGGTCCGGATTCATCCCACAACGTTGCAGAACGGGTCCGGACCCATTCTACGGACGTGTGAATGGACCCGTTATAGCGCATGGTGCACTACAACCATAGTTATTAATGTGTGTGCCTGCACCTGACTACAGAGATTAGGATACATGCATTATTGTGTACATCTCCCTCTGCGGCATTCACGAAACTAATGAACGACTTACCTGCTTTGTGCCACACCTTGAACACTAAGGTTTGCTGAGGGTCCAGGAGAAGTTCTTCACTCAGTCTACAGACACAAAGAGTAACATAAGAAACGTGCACAATCCACAGCTCCACATTCTAGACACTCGTTCACAAGTAGCAGATTTGTTAGAGAAATTTCTACAATGGAAAATACATCTCATACATGTAAATGGGGTTGTTTCTGCTGCATGGACTTCGGCAAACCCCATTCAACACGGTAACATTTGTAAGGGCTGAAAAAAAGACAGGCGTCCATCTAGTTCAGCCTGTTATCCTGCAAAGCTGATCTGGATGAAGATAAAACAAACACTCTTGTGAGGGTGGCATAAACCGGTGACACCTATGCTACCCCCTATGTAAGGGCGGCATAAACCGGTGACGCCTATCTGAGGGTGACACCTATGCTGCCCCCTATGTGAGGGCGTCATAAACCGGTGACACCTATCTGAGGGTGACACCTATCCTACCCCCTATGTAAGGGCAGCATAAACCGGTGACACCTATCTGAGGGTGACACCTATGCTACCCCCTATGTGAGGGCGGCATAAACCGGTGACACCTATCTGAGGGTGACACCTATCCTACCCCCTATGTAAGGGCAGCATAAACCGGTGACACCTATCTGAGGGTGACACCTATGCTACCCCCTATGTGAGGGCGGCATAAACCGGTGACACCTATCTGAGGGTGACACCTATGCTACCCCCTATGTGAGGGCGGCACAAACCAGTGACACCTATCTGAGGGTGACACCTATGCTGCCCCTATGTGAGGGCGGCATAAACCGGTGACGCCTGTGACTCCTATCTGAGGGTGACACCTATGCTGCCCCCTATGTGAGGGCGGCATAAACCGGGGAAGCCTATCTGTGACACCTATCTGAGGGTGACACCTATGCTACCCCCTATGTGAGGGCGGCATAAACCAGTGACGCCTATCTGAGGGCGACACCTATGCTACCCCCTATGTGAGGGCAGCATAAACCGGTGACACCTATCTGAGGGTGACACTATGCTGCCCTCTATGTGAGGGCGGCATAAACCGGTGACACCTATCTGAGGGTGACGCCTATGCTGCCCCCTATGTGAGGGCAGCATAAACCGGTGACACTTATCTGAGGGTGACACCTATGCTACCCCCTATGTGAGGGCAGCATTAACCATTGACGCCTATCTGAGGGTGGCACCTATGCTGCCCCCTATGGGAGGGCGGCATAAACCGGTGACGCCTATCTGAGGGTGACGCCTATGCTACCCCCTATGTGAGGGCAGCATAAACCGTTGACGCCTATCTGAGGGGGACACTATGCTGCCCCCTATGGGAGGGCGGCATAAACAGTTGACGCCTATCTGAGGGGGACACCTATCCTACCCCCTATGTAAGGGCAGCATAAACCGGTGACACCTATCTGAGGGTGACACCTATGCTACCCCCTATGTGAGGGCAGCATAAACCGTTGACGCCTATCTGAGGGGGACACCTATGCTGCCCCCTATGTGAGGGCGGCATAAACCGGGGAAGCCTATCTGTGACACCTATCTGAGGGTGACACCTATGCTACCCCCTATGTGAGGGCGGCATAAACCAGTGACGCCTATCTGAGGGCGACACCTATGCTACCCCCTATGTGAGGGCAGCATAAACCGGTGACACCTATCTGAGGGTGACACTATGCTGCCCTCTATGTGAGGGCGGCATAAACCGGTGACACCTATCTGAGGGTGACGCCTATGCTGCCCCCTATGTGAGGGCAGCATAAACCGGTGACACTTATCTGAGGGTGACACCTATGCTACCCCCTATGTGAGGGCAGCATTAACCATTGACGCCTATCTGAGGGTGGCACCTATGCTGCCCCCTATGGGAGGGCGGCATAAACCGGTGACGCCTATCTGAGGGTGACGCCTATGCTACCCCCTATGTGAGGGCAGCATAAACCGTTGACGCCTATCTGAGGGGGACACTATGCTGCCCCCTATGGGAGGGCGGCATAAACAGTTGACGCCTATCTGAGGGTGACACCTATCCTACCCCCTATGTAAGGGCAGCATAAACCGGTGACACCTATCTGAGGGTGACACCTATGCTACCCCCTATGTGAGGGCGGCATAAACCGGTGACGCCTATCTGAGGGTGACACCTATGCTGCCCCCTATGTGAGGGCGTCATAAACCGGTGACACCTATCTGAGGGTGACACCTATCCTACCCCCTATGTAAGGGCAGCATAAACCGGTGACACCTATCTGAGGGTGACACCTATGCTACCCCCTATGTGAGGGCGGCATAAACCGGTGACACCTATCTGAGGGTGACACCTATCCTACCCCCTATGTAAGGGCAGCATAAACCGGTGACACCTATCTGAGGGTGACACCTATGCTACCCCCTATGTGAGGGCGGCATAAACCGGTGACACCTATCTGAGGGTGACACCTATGCTACCCCCTATGTGAGGGCGGCACAAACCAGTGACACCTATCTGAGGGTGACACCTATGCTGCCCCTATGTGAGGGCGGCATAAACCGGTGACGCCTGTGACTCCTATCTGAGGGTGACACCTATGCTGCCCCCTATGTGAGGGCGGCATAAACCGGGGAAGCCTATCTGTGACACCTATCTGAGGGTGACACCTATGCTACCCCCTATGTGAGGGCGGCATAAACCAGTGACGCCTATCTGAGGGCGACACCTATGCTACCCCCTATGTGAGGGCAGCATAAACCGGTGACACCTATCTGAGGGTGACACTATGCTGCCCTCTATGTGAGGGCGGCATAAACCGGTGACACCTATCTGAGGGTGACGCCTATGCTGCCCCCTATGTGAGGGCAGCATAAACCGGTGACACTTATCTGAGGGTGACACCTATGCTACCCCCTATGTGAGGGCAGCATTAACCATTGACGCCTATCTGAGGGTGGCACCTATGCTGCCCCCTATGGGAGGGCGGCATAAACCGGTGACGCCTATCTGAGGGTGACGCCTATGCTACCCCCTATGTGAGGGCAGCATAAACCGTTGACGCCTATCTGAGGGGGACACTATGCTGCCCCCTATGGGAGGGCGGCATAAACAGTTGACGCCTATCTGAGGGGGACACTATGCTGCCCTCTATGGGAGGGCGGCATAAACCGGTGACGCCTATCTGAGGGTGACGCCTATGCTGCCCCCTACTTGAACTGACCCAGCTGTTTTGCTAAAATGTCTGCTCAATCCACAGCATGCATCAGGGAGTCCTCATATCAGTGAGCCCCTGCCTCTCCCGGCTCCGCCTGCCGCTGATTGACATCTTCTGACCTGTTGCAACCAGCAGTGGGGTGGGGGCTGCTGGGAGTTCCCAATGCGCGCCGTTTATCGAACAGCTCCGGTGCTCGGCTTGCGCTGAAGCTGTTCAATATAAACTTTATTAAAACGGCTCAAATCAAGCAAGTGACCCAGCAGCCCTCAGACAGGGGCATAAAACTGGCGACACATTCACTTCAGTGGGGCTGAAAACAGTTTTCTGTCTGTAATAAAGAGTCCCTGTTCACTGACAGCAAACAGAAGGATTGAATACAGTACAGAATTGAGACACAAAGTACATTACAAAGTTGCAGAACTTTTCATTTGGGACCTACCTTGTTTGGAGTTGGAAGTTCCAGGTTGGGGAGTCCGTGCTGTCAACTATCGGGGTGGTTACAGGGGTTGCCGTACCAGCAACAGGGAAAGACACCGAGCAGCTGGGCACGGGCACGGCCCTCTCCGTCAGGGGGCTGCCTGGAATCACACGCTCATTAGTACATTAGTCTTCTCTGGCACTTTCATGGCATTCACATGGTCAGATACCTTTTAGGCTGAGATGCATGGCCCGCTCTACCACTATATTCACAGCAAATGTGTTTTCCAGCTCCGCGGATGTGGCCTCGCTGCCGGGACTCTGCGAGGATTTATCAATTTGCGCTTTCTTGCTAGACTGAATGGGATCTTCGCGTTTTCCTTCGGCATAATCCTCGGAGACATCTTGTGCCTCGTAGTCCTCACTAAGGCTCTCCTCCTCTGGAGAATTTGGGCATCTGGCTATAGACGGGTGATATGCAGAGCTCAAGCACAGGTGAACTCGCAGTGCTGCCCCCCACAGGTTGGCCACTTTGTGCTTAAAGAGGGGATATACGCCTGAAAGAAAAGACGGAAGAATCAGCAACCAAAAAAAAAATATATATATATATATATATATATTTCAGCTTCAAAAATGTCACATCCACGTGGCCTTCTGTATTGGGAAAAGCACTGACTGGTCATCAGCTGTGATCTGTGGCCCCTCCATCATCACAGAAGGCCCTTACTGGGGTTGTCCATCTTCTATGACGGCGCCTCCGAGGGTCTGGTCCCAGGCGTGTGAACTTACGGACGACCCCATGTTCACTGCTGCAGCCAATCACTGTAAGTCTTCTAGCAGCATTTCACTGCTGGGTGATTGGTCACAGCGGCACATGTGACCCAGTCTGGAAGTTTATACGCCAGGGATGGGAAGGAAGCGGCGGGAGCTGTCAGGGGCACAGATGAAGGTCTGATAGGAGCTGGACGGCCTACATAACTCATTCCTGCCCTGTAGTGCATTTTTACGTTGCGGGAGCTATTCACTGAATGCGAGCCACAGTAAGAGTATATTGCAGGGATGGCACAGGCAGAGGAGCTTCACCTGCGGGTGTCAGCTGTATTATACAGCTGACACCCTGCGCTAATGGTCTGGATCGGAGTTAGCTGCGATCTTGACTGTTTAACTCTTTTAGATGCTGTGGTCAGTGCTGACCGTGGTATCAATGTGATTATACGGAGGGATACCCCCTGCCACAATCAGCACCCCCCAAAATACGTTTACAGTTTGCAGGGCCTGCCCGTCAGTGATAAACAGGTATAATTCTGTGCAGTACAATTACAGCGTATTATAGAGGCGGTCAAATGATCCCAAATCTGGTCCTGGCTACTGTATTAAAGGGATAAAGAAGTACAGAGACCAGAGGGGGATCCGGGAGCGATGATCTGTAAAGTATTACTTCTATTATTTTACATTGTTCTCAGCAGAGGTTAAAGGGGTCCTCCGATGTCTTCAGGATAGGTCATCAGGCCAGTGTGGGTCGGTTCCCAGCATCCCCCATCGATCAGCTGTGCGGCACCAGAACATATGGCCACTACACAATGGACGTCTCGGTGCCACAAAGCTAATCAGTGGAAATGTCCGGCGTTGGACCAACCCCAATCTGACATGGATGATTTATCCTAAAGATGGGTCTTCAATGCTTCAAATCTCAGAGAACTCCTTTAAGATCGTTGCATTGCAAAAGTGCCGCATCGGATTTCATTTACATTCCAATACATTCACCTACCGCTAACGGAGAGGGTGCGCGAGGTGTTTTCTGACAGGACAGCAAGGTCCACATAGGCACAGCCAAGAAGACGGTCAGTGTCTTGAGGTCTAGGCCCGCTGGTGTCCTTTCCATAGGAGCGCCAGATCTGAATTTCCAGCTTCTCTTCCCTTAGATACCACACGAGCGGCTGATGTTTCATCAGCTCCACAGTCCTCGTCTGCTCGTACACAACAGTCGCCTGCTGGCCATCTTTGGATAGGATCGGCCTTGTTAATGGCGAGCGGACAGCTTCTTTATCGTACAGCTTGTACCTCAGGTAGCAGTGAGTGCTCTTGTGCAGGTGCTTGTGGCCGGCCATCAGTAGGCAGTGCACTGGAAGCCAGATCTTGGGAACTGTAACCGAGAGGTTGACCAATTCATCATGACCTGAGTGATTGCCGTCTCCGTCCTCGCCCTCTGTCCATCCTAGGCCTCGAGCAACCTCCAGGACACGTTCTCTGTCTGAATGGTGAGCAAAGCTAACAGAAAGCTCCAGGCCTCCTACAACATTGTCCAAAACTCCGGCTGTGCCGGAAAGCGTGGAGTCTTCGGGGACCATTACTGGGTACCAGCCTGAGATTCCTAGGAGATGACACATCAGTGTAAGGGGGTCATTGCTCAAACTATTGGAGATACAGGCACGCAATAGGGTTGTGGATCCAGAGCAGGGATGGCCAACCTGCGGCTCTCCAGCTGTTGCAAAACTACAACTACCAGCATGCCCGGATTGCCTACAGCAGGGTATGGTGGGAGTTGTAGTTTTACAACAGCTGGGGAGCCACAGGTTGGCCACCCCTGATCTAGAGTAAGGGATTCTGATACAAGTCGACCATGATTTACCCGATCTCTTGGTAAGCAGCTCTCTGGTCGGGATTCTCACCACTCCCAGCTGATGGTCCCGCGCTGGATGAACTCTGCTGCCACTAGCTGTAGACAGAACTGCTCATTAATATTTTCTTTGGCATTTTGGAAAATGGAGATGAGTGAAAAAGCCGATCTCACGGATAATGGTTGTGGGGTGAAACAGCAGCCTGAGCAACTAGAGGGGCATGGATGTCAGACTCCAAAAGACAACGCAGCAAAGCTGGAGTCAACTTGTCAGGCGATGCCCTCAAGCCGCGTTGCAGATCTTAAGGCTAGATTCACATGCTGTCTTTTGCCGTGAAACTTTGCCGCGTACACCCACTCTGGAATTTTTCAGATGGAAGTGTTGTTTCTGCCTCCTATTCATTTCAATGGGAGGCAGAGCTGAGGACTGCTGAGCAGTGGCTGCGCCGACAAGGGACATGTCCGTTTTTGGTGCGCCGTGGCTTTAAACAGTCACCCCACGATCCTCAGTGCTGCCTCCTCCTGGAATGAATGGAAGGCAGAAAGGACGAGGCTGTTGTGGCTGTCCACAGTGAAATCCGCTGTGTGAACGGCCCCTTATTAAACATTTCCTGCTTTTTGGTGAAGGAGTCTCCATTGT